>NW_027552615.1:0-68365 GCF_045843805.1 Urocitellus parryii | reverse complement strand
GAATGAAAGTGATTCTCGTCAGTCTCTGCTTGGGGCTACTTCAATAGGACACAAACCATAGCGATAGAACTTGGAACTACATTTTTGTGCCAAGTTTTAAAGAGCTAGCATAAACCGTGTTTGATTTAGAGTTCCAACTGCATGTATCCATATACGAGAAAACAGAGTGAAACCTAAACATGAAAAGGGTAACTGCAAAGAAACGGTTTAACATAGAAGAACGAAATTTGGTGAGCCAAGTGGGATTGGTGTACTGATCATTAAATGAAAGTATCATCAAGATTCGGTGAAAAAATGTTTGCTGAGATTTCAGGAAACTCGTAGTTTTTTGGAAGCTTGGCAACCCCTTTCAATGAAAGTGATTCTCGTTAGTCTCTGCTTGGGGCTACTTCAATAGGACACAAACCATAGCGATAGAACTTGGAACTACATTATTGTGCCATGTTTCAAAGAGCTAGCACAAACCGTGTTTGATTTAGAGTTCCAACTACATGTATCCATATAGGAGAAAACAGAGTGAAACCTAAACATGAAAACGGTTACTGCAAAGGAACGGTTTAAACTAGAAGAACGAAATTTGGTGAGCCAAGTGGGATTGGTGTACTGATCATTAAATGAAAGCATCATCAAGATTGGGTGAAAAAATGTTTGCTGAGATTTCAGGAAACTCGTAGTTTTTTGGAAGCTTGGCAACCCCTTTCAATGAAAGTGATTCTCGTCAGTCTCTGCTTGGGGCTACTTCAATAGGACACAAACCATAGCGAAAGAACTTGGAACTACATTATTGTGCCAAGTTTCAAAGAGCTAGCACAAACCGTGTTTGATTTAGAGTTCCAACTCCACGTATCCATATAGGAGAAAACAGAGTGAAACCTAAACATGAAAACGGTTACTACAAAGGAACGGTTTAACCTAGAAGAACGAAATTTGGTGAGCCAAGTGGGATTGGTGTACTGATCATTAAATGGAAGTATCATCAAGATTGGGTGAAAAAATGTTTGCTGAGATTTCAGGAAACTCGTAGTTTTTTGGAAGCTTGGCAACCCCTTTCAATGAAAGTGATTCTCGTCAGTCTCTGCTTGGGGCTACTTCAATAGGACACAAACCATAGCGAAAGAACTTGGAACTACATTATTGTGTCAAGTTTCAAAGAGCTAGCACAAACCGTGTTTGATTTAGAGTTCCAAATGCATGTATCCATATAGGAGAAAACAGAGTGAAACCTAAACATGAAAACGGTTACTGCAAAGAAACGGTTTAACCTAGAAGAACGAAATTTGGTGAGCCAAGTGGGATTGGTGTACTGATCATTAAATGGAAATATCATCAAGATGGGGTGAAAAAAAATGTTTGCTGAGATTCCAGGAAACTCGTAGTTTTTTGAAGCTTGGCAACCCCGTTCAATCAAAGTGATTCTCGTCAGTCTCTGCTTGGGGCTACTTCAATAGGACACAAACCATAGCGATAGAACTTGGAACTACATTATTTTGCCAAGTTTCAAAGAGCTAGCGCAAACCGTGTTTGATTTAGAGTTCCAAATCCACGTATCCATATAGGAGAAAACAGAGTGAAACCTAAACATGAAATCGGTTACTGCAAAGGAATGGTTTAACCTAGAAGAATGAAATGTGGTGAGCCAAGTGGGATTGGTGTACTGATCATTAAATGGAAGTATCATCAAGATGGGGTGAAAAAAATGTTTGCTGAGATTCCAGGAAACTCGTAGTTTTTTGAAGCTTGGCAACCCCTTTCAATGAAAGTGATTCTCATCAGTCTCTGCTTGGGGCTATTTCAATAGGACACAAACCATAGCGATAGAACTTGGAACTACATTATTGTGCAAGTTTCAAAGAGCTAGCACAAACCGTGTTTGATTTAGAGTTCCAACTACATGTATCCATATAGGAGAAAACAGTGTGAAACCTAAACATGAAAACGGTTACTGCAAAGGAACGGTTTAACCTAGAAGAACGAAATTTGGTGAGCCAAGTGGGATTGGTGTACTGATCATTAAATGAAAGTATCATCAAGATTGGGTGAAAAAATGTTTGCTGAGATTTCAGGAAACTCGTAGATTTTTGGAAGCTTGGCAACCCCTTTCAATGAAAGTGATTCTCGTCCGTCTCTGCTTGGGGCTACTTCAATAGGACACAAACCATAGCGATACAACTTGGAACTACATTATTGTGCCAAGTTTCAAAGCGCTAGCACAAACCGTGTTTGATTTAGAGTTCCAACTACATGTATCCATATAGGAGAAAACAGAGTGAAACCTAAACATGAAAACGGTTACTGCAAAGTAACGGTTTAACCTAGAAGAACGAAATTTGGTGAGCCAAGTGGGATTGGTGTACTGATCATTAAATGGAAGTATCATCAAGATTGGGTGAAAAAAATGTTTGCTGAGATTTCAGGAAACTCGTAGTTTTTTGGAAGCTTGGCAACCCCTTTCAATGAAAGTGATTCTCGTCAGTCTCTGCTTGGGGCTACTTCAATAGGACACAAACCATAGCGATAGAACTTCGAACTACATTCTTGTGCCATGTTTCAAAGAGCTAGCACAAACCGTGTTTGATTTAGAGTTCCAACTACATGTATCCATATAGGAGAAAACAGAGTGAAACCTAAACATGAAAACGGTTACTGAAAAGGAACGGTTTAACCTAGAAGAACGAAATTTGGTGAGCCAAGTGGGATTGGTGTACTGATCATTAAATGGAAGTATCATCAAGATTGGGTGAAAAAATGTTTGCTGAGATTTCAGGAAACTCGTAGTTTTTTGGAAGCTTGGCAACCCCTTTCAATGAAAGTGATTCTCGTCAGTCTCTGCTTGGGGCTACTTCAATAGGACACAAACCATAGCGATAGAACTTGGAACTACATTATTGTGCCAAGTTTCAAAGAGCTAGCACAAACCGTGTTTGATTTAGAGTTCCAACTACATGTATCCATATAGGAGAAAACAGAGTGAAACCTAAACATGAAAACGGTTACTGCAAAGGAACGGTTTAACCTAGAAGAACGAAATTTGGTGAGCCAAGTAGGATTGGTGTACTGATCATTAAATGGAAGTATCATCAAGATGGGGTGAAAAAATGTTTGCTGAGATTTCAGGAAACTCGTAGTTTTTTGGAAGCTTGGCAACCCCTTTCAATGAAAGTGATTCTCGTCAGTCTCTGCTTGGGGCTACTTCAATAGAACACAAACCATAGAGAAAGAACTTGGAACTACATTATTGTGCCAAGTTTCAAAGAGCTAGCACAAAACCGTATTTGAGTTAGAATTCCAACTCCACGTATCCATATAGGAGAAAACATAGTGAAACCTAAACATGAAAATGGTTACTGCAAAGGAACGGTTTAACCTAGAAGAACGATATTTCGTGAGCCAAATGGGATTGGTGTACTGATCATTAAATGGAAGTATCATCAAGATTGGGTGAAAAAATGTTTGCTGAGATTTCAGGAAACTCGTAGTTTTTTGGAAGCTTGGCACCCCTTTCAATGAAAGTGATTCTCGTCATTCTCTGCTTGGGGCTACTTCAATAGGACACAAACCATAGCGAAAGAACTTGGAACTACATTATTTTGCCAAGTTTCAAAGAGCTAGCACAAACCGTGTTTGATTTAGAGTTCCAAATCCACGTATCCATATAGGAGAAAACAGAGTGAAACCTAAACATGAAAACGGTTACTGCAAAGGAATGGTTTAACCTAGAAGAATGAAATGTGGTGAGCCAAGTGGGATTGGTGTACTGATCATTAAATGGAAGTATCATCAAGATGGGTGAAAAAAATGTTTGCTGAGATTCCAGGAAACTCGTAGTTTTTGAAGCTTGGCAACCCCTTTCAATGAAAGTGATTCTCATCAGTCTCTAATTGGGGCTATTTCAATAGGACACAAACCATAGCGATAGAACTTGGAACTACATTATTGTGCAAGTTTCAAAGAGCTAGCACAAACCGTGTTTGATTTAGAGTTCCAACTACATGTATCCATATAGGAGAAAACAGAGTGAAACCTAAACATGAAAACGGTTCCTGCAAAGGAACGGTTTAACCTAGAGAAACGAAATTTGGTGAGCCAAGTGGGATTGGTGTACTGATCATTAAATGAAAGTATCATCAAGATTGGGTGAAAAAATGTTTGCTGAGATTTCAGGAAACTCGTAGTTTTTGGAAGCTTGGCAACCCCTTTCAATGAAAGTGATTCTCGTCACTCTCTGCTTCGGGCTACTTCAATAGGACACAAACCATAGCGATAGAACGTGGAACTACATTATTGTGCCAAGTTTCAAAGAGCTAGCATAAACCGTGTTTGATTTAGAGTTCCAACTGCATGTATCCATATACGAGAAAACAGAGTGAAACCTAAACATGAAACGGGTAACTGCAAAGGAAACGGTTTAACATAGAAGAACGAAATTTGGTGAGCCAAGTGGGATTGGTGTACTGATCATTAATGGAAGTATCATCAAAGATTGGGTGAAAAAATGTTTGCTGAGATTTCAGGAAACTCGTAGTTTTTTGGAAGCTTGGCAACCCCTTTCAATGAAAGTGATTCTCGTCAGTCTCTGCTTGGGGCTACTTCAATAGGACACAAACCATAGCGATAGAACTTGGAACTACATTATTGTGCCAAGTTTCAAAGAGCTAGCACAAACCGTGTTTGATTTAGAGTTCCAACTACATGTATCCATATAGGAGAAAACAGAGTGAAACCTAAACATGAAAACGGTTACTGCAAAGGAACGGTTTAACCTAGAAGAACGAAATTTGGTGAGCCAAGTGGGATTGGTGTACTGATCATTAAATGAATGTATCATCAAGATGGGTGAAAAATGTTTGCTGAGATTTCAGGAAACTCGTAGTTTTTTGGAAGCTTGGCAACCCCTTTCAATGAAAGTGATTCTCGTCAGTCTCTGCTTGGGGCTACTTCAAGAGGACACAAACCATAGTGATAGAACTTGGAACTATATTATTGTGCCAAGTTTCAAAGAGCTAGCACAAACCGTGTTTGATTTAGAGTTCCAAATACATGTATCCATATAGGAGAAAACAGAGTGAAACCTAAACATGAAAACGGTTTACTGCAAAGGAACGGTTTAACCTAGAAGAACAAAATTTATTGAGCCAAGTGGGATTGGTGTACTGATCATTACCTGCAAGTATCATCAAGATTGGGTGAAAAAATGTTTGAAGAGATTTCAGGAAACTCGTAGGTTTTTTGAAGCTTGGCAACCCTTCAATGAAAGTGATTCTCGTCAGTCTCTGCTTGGGGCTACTTCAATAGGACACAAACCATAGCGATAGAACTTGGAACTACATTATTGTGCCAAGTTTCAAAGAGCTAGCACAAACCGTGTTTGATTTAGAGTTCCAACTACATGTATCCATATAGGAGAAAACAGAGTGAAACCTAAACATGAAAACGGTTACTGCAAAGGAAGGGTTTAACCTAGAAGAACGAAATTTAGTGAGCCAAGTGGGATTGGTGTACTGATCATTAAATGAAATATCATCAAGATGGGGTGAAAAAATGTTTGCTGAGATTTCAGGAAACTCGTAGTTTTTTGGAAGTTTGGGAACCCCTTCAATGAAAGTGATTCTCGTCAGTCTCTGCTTGGGGCTACTTCAATAGGACACAAACCATAGCGATAGAACTTGGAACTACATTATTGTGCCAAGTTTCAAAGCGCTAGCACAAACCGTGTTTGATTTAGAGTTCCAAATACATGTATCCATATAGGAGAAAACAGAGTGAAACCTAAACATGAAAACGGTTACTGTAAAGGAACGGTTTAACCTAGAAGAACGAAATTTGGTGAGCCAACTGGGAATGGTGTACTGATAATTAAATGGAAGTATCATCAAGATTGGGTGAAAAAATGTTTGCTGATATTTCAGGAAACTCGCAGTTTTTTGGAAGCTTGCAACCCCTTTCAATGAAAGGGATTCTCGTCATTCTCTGCTTGGGGCTACTTCAATAGGACACAAACCATAGTGATAGAACTTGGAACTACATTATTGTGCCAAGTTTCGAAGAGCTAGCACAAACCGTGTTTGATTTAGAGTTCCAACTACATGTATCCATATAGGAGAAAACAGAGTGAAACCTAAACATGAAAACGGTTACTGCAAAGGAACGGTTTAACCTAGAAGAATGAAATTTGGTGAGCCAAGTGGGATTGGTGTACTCATCATTAAATGGAAGTATCATCAACATGGGGTGAAAAAATGTTTGCTGAGATTTCAGGAAACTCGCAGTTTTTTGGAAGCTTGGCAACCCCTTTCAATGAAAGTGATTCTCGTCAGTGTCTTCTTGGGGCTATTTCAATAGGACACAAAACATAGCGATAGAACATGGAACTACATTATTGTGCCAAGTTTCAAAGAGCTAGCACACACCGTGTTTGATTTAGAGTACCAACTACATGTATCCATATAGGAGAAAACAGAGTGAAACCTAATCATGCAAAGGGTAACTGCAAAGGAACGGTTTAACCTAGAAGAACGAAATTTGGTGAGCCAAGTGGGATTCGTGTACTGATCATTAAATGAAAGTATCATCAAGATTGGGTGAAAAAATGTTTGCTGAGATTTCAGGAAACTGGTAGTTTTTTGGAAGCTGGCAACCCCTTTCAATGAAAGTGATTCTCGTCAGTCTCTGCTTGGGGCTACTTCAATAGGACACAAACCATAGCGATAGAACTTGGAACTACATTATTTTGCCAAGTTTCAAAGATCTAGCACAAACCGTGTTTGATTTAGAGTTCCAAATACATGTATCCATATAGGAGAAAACAGAGTGAAACCTAAACATGAAAACGGTTACTGCAAAGGAACGGTTTAACCTAGAAGAACGAAATTTGGTGAGCCAAGTGGGATTGGTGTACTGATCATTAAATGGAAATATCATCAAGATGGGGTGAAAAAATGTTTGCTGAGATTTCAGGAAACTCGTAGTTTTTGGAAGCTTGGCAACCCCTTCAATGAAAGTGATTCTCGTCAGTCTCTGCTTGTGGCTACTTCAATAGGACACAAACCATAGCGATAGAACTTGGAACTACATTATTGTGCCAAGTTTCAAAGAGCTAGCACAACCGTGTTTGATTTAGAGTTCCAAAGACATGTATCCATATAGGAGAAACAGAGTAAAACCTAAACATGAAAACGGTTACTGCAAAGGAACGGTTTATCCTAGAAGAACGAAATTTGGTGAGAAAAGTGGGATTGGTGTACTGATCTTTACCTGCAAGTATCATCAAGATTGGGGTGAAAAAATGTTTGCTGAGATTTCAGGAAACTCGTAGTTTTTTGGAAGCTTGGCAACCCCTTTCAATGAAAGTGATTCTCGTCAGTCTCTGCTTGGGGCTACTTCAATAGGACACAAACCATAGCGATAGAACTTCGTACTATATTATTGTGCCAAGTTTCAAAGAGCTAGCACAAATCGTGTTTGATTTAGAGTTCCAACGACATGTATCCATATAGGAGAAAACAGAGTAAAACCTAAACATGAAAACGGTTACTGCAAAGGAACGGTTTGACCTAGAAGAACGAAATTTGGTGAGCCAAGTGGGATTGGTGTACTGATCATTACCTGCAAGTATCATCAAGATTGGGTGAAAAAATGTTTGCTGAGATTACATTTAAACTAGTAGTTTTTTGGAAGCTTGGCAACCCCTTTCAATAAAAGTGATTCGCGTCAGTCTCTGCTTGGGGCTACTTCAATAGGACACAAACCATAGCGATAGAACTTGGAACTATATTATTGTGCCAAGTTTGAAAGAGCTAGCACAAATCGTGTTTGATTTAGAGTTCCAACTATACTTAACCAATTAGGAGAAAACAGAGTGAAACCTAAACATGAAAACGGTTACTGCAAAGGAACGGTTTCACCTAGAAGAACGAAATTTGGTGAGCCAAGTGGGATTGGTGTACTGATCATTACCTGCAAGTGTCATCAAGATTGGGTGAAAACATGTTTGCTGAGATTTCAGGAAACTCAGAGTTTTTTGGAAGCTTGGCAACCCCTTTCAATGAAAGTGATTCTCGTCAGTCTCTGTTTGGGGCTGCTTCAATAGGACACAAACCATAGCGATAGAACTTGGAACTACATTATTGTGCCAAGTTTCAAAGAGCTAGCACAAACCGTGTTTGATTTAGAGTTCCAACTACATGTATCCATATAGGAGAAAACAGAGTGAAACCTAAACATGAAAACGGTTACTGCAAAGGAACGGTTTCACCTAGAAGAACGAAATTTGGTGAGCCAAGTGGGATTCGTGTACTGATCATTAAATGGAAATATCATCAAGATTGGGTGAAAAAATGTTTGCTGAGATTTCAGGAAACTCGTAGTTTTTTGGAAGCTTGGCAACCCCTTTCAATAAAGTGATTCGCGTCAGTCTCTGCTTGGGGCTAATTCAATAGGACACAAACCATAGCGATAGAACTTGGAACTATATTATTGTGCCAAGTTTGAAAGCGCTAGCACAAATCGTGTTTGATTTAGAGTTCCAACTACACGTAACCATATAGGAGAAAACAGAGTGAAACCTAAACATGAAAACGGTTAGTGCAAAGGAACGGTTTGACCTAGAAGAACGAAATTTGGTGAGCCAAGTGGAATTGGTGTACTGATGATTAAATGGAAGTGTCATCAAGATTGGGTGAAAAAATGTTTGCTGAGATTTCATTTTACTAGTAGTTTTTTGGAAGCTTGGCAACCCCTTTCAATGAAAGTGATGCTCGTCAATCTCTGCTTGGGGCTACTTCAATAGGACACAAACCATAGCCATTGAACTTGGAACTACATTATTGTGCCAAGTTTCAAAGAGCTAGCACAAACCGTGTTTGATTCAAGTTCCAACTACATGTATCCATATAGGAGAAAACAGAGTGAAACCTAAACATGAAAACGGTTACTGCAAAGGAACGGTTTAACCTAGAAGAATGAAATTTGGTGAGCCAAGTGGGATTGGTGTAATGATCATTAAATGGAAGTATCATCAAGATGGTGTGAAAAAATGTTTGCTGAGATTTCACTTAACTAGTAGTTTTTTGGAAGCTTGGCAACCCCTTTCAATGAAAGTGATTCTCGTCAGTCTCTGCTTGGGGCTACTTCAATAGGACACAAACCATAGCGATAGAACTTGGAACTACATTCTTGTGCCAAGTTTCAAAGAGCTAGCACAAACCGTGTTTGATTTAGAGTTCCAAATACATGTATCCATATAGGAGAAAACAGAGTGAAACCTAAACATGAAAACGGTTACTGCAAAGGAACGGTTTAACCTAGAGGAACGAAATTTGGTGAGCCAATTGGGATTCGTGTACTGATCATTAAATGAAAGTATCATCAAGATGGGGTGAAAAAATGTTTGCTGAGATTTCAGGAAACTCGTAGTTTTTTGGAAGCTTGGCAACCCCTTTCAATGAAAGTGATTCTCGTCAGTCTCTGCTTGGGGCTACTTCAATAGGACACAAACCATAGCGATAGAACTTGGAACTACATTATTGTGCCAAGTTTCAAAGAGCTAGCACAAACCGTGTTTGATTTAGAGTTCCAAATACATGTATCCATATAAGAGAAAACAGAGTGAAACCTAAACATGAAAACGGTTACTGTAAAGGAACGGTTTAACCTAGAAGAACGAAATTTGGTGAGCCAAGTGGGATTGGTGTACTGATCATTAAATGGAAGTATCATCAAGATTGGGTGAAAAAATGTTTGCTGAGATTTCAGGAAACTCGTAGTTTTTTGGAAGATTGGCAACCCCTTTCAATGAAAGTGATTCTCGTCAGTCTCTGCTTGGGGCTACTTCAATTGGAGACAAACCATAGCGATAGAACTTGGAACTACATTATTGTGCCAAGTTTCAAAGAGCTAGCATAAACCGTGTTTGATTTAGAGTTCCAAATACATGTAACCATATAGGAGAAAACAGAGTGAAACCTAAACATGAAAACGGTTACTGCAAAGGAACGGTTTAACCTAGAAGAATGAAATTTGCTGAGCCAAGTGGGATTGGTGTACTGATCATTAAATGGAAGTATCATCAAGATTGGGTGAAAAAATGTTTGCTGAGATATCAGGAAACTCGTAGTTTTTTGGAAGATTGGCAACCCCTTTCAATGAAAGTGATTCTCGTCAGTCTCTGCTTGGGGCTACTTCAATTGGACACAAACCATAGCGATAGAACTTGGATCTACATTATTGTGGCAAGTTTAAAAGAGCTAGCACAAACCGTGTTTGATTTAGAGTTCCAACTACATATAACCATATAGGAGAAAACAGAGTGAAACCTTAACATGAAAACGGTTACTGCAAAGGAACGGTTTAACCTAGAAGAACGAAATTTGGTGAGCCAAGTGGGATTGGTGTACTGATCATTAAATGGAAATATCATCAAGATGGGGTGAAAAAATGTTTGCTGAGATTTCATTTAACTAGTAGTTTTTTGGAAGCTTGGTAACCCCTTCAATGAAAGTGATTCTCGTCAGTCTCTGATTGGGGCTACTTCAATAGGACACAAACCATAGCGATAGAACTTGGAACTACATTATTGTGCCAAGTTTCAAAGAGCTAGCACAAACCGTGTTTGATTTAGAGTTCCAAAGACATGTATCCATATAGGAGAAAACTGAGTGAAACCTAAACATGAAAACGGTTACTGCAAAGGAACGGTTTGACCTAGAAGAACGAAATTTGGTGAGAAAAGTGGGATTGGTGTACTGATCTATACCTGCAAGTATCATCAAGATTGGGTGAAAAAATGTTTGCTGAGATTTCAGGAAACTCGTAGTTTTTTGGAAGCTTGGCAACCCCTTTCAATGAAAGTGATTCTCGTCAGTCTCTGCTTGGGGCTACTTCAAGAGAACACAAACCATAGCGATAGAACTTGGAACTATATTATTGGGCCAAGTTTCAAAGAGCTAGCACAAACCGTGTTTGATTTAGAGTTCCAACTACCTGTATCCATATAGGAGAAAACAGAGTGAAACCTAAACATGAAAACGGTTACTGCAAAGGAATGGTTTAACCTAGAAGAACGAAATTTGATGAGCCAAGTGGGATTGGTGTAGTGATCATTAAATGGAAGTATCATCAAGATGGGGTGAAAAAATGTTTGCTGAGATTTCATTTAACTAGTAGTTTTTTGGAAGCTTGGCAACCCCTTTCAATGAAAGTGATTCTCGTCAGTCTCTGCTTGGGAATACTTCAATAGGACACAAACCATAGCGATAGAACTTGGAACTACATTATTGTGCCAAGTTTCAAAGAGCTAGCACAAACCGTGTTTGATTTAGAGTTCCAAATACATGTATCCATATAGGAGAAAACAGAGTGAAACCTAAACATGAAAACGGTTACTGTAAAGGAACGGTTTAACCTAGAAGAACGAAATTTGGTGAGCCAAGTGGGATTGGTGTACTGATCATTAAATGGAAGTATCATCAAGATTGGGTGAAAAAATGTTTGCTGAGATTTCAGGAAACTCGTAGTTTTTTGGAAGCTTGGCAACCCCTTTCAATGAAAGTGATTCTCGTCAGTCTCTGCTTGGGGCTACTTCAATTGGACACAAACCATAGCGATAGAACTTGGAACTACATTATTGTGCCATGTTTCAAAGAGCTAGCAAAAACCGTGTTTGATTTAGAGTTCCAAATACATGTAACCATATAGGAGAAAACAGAGTGAAACCTAAACATGAAAACGGTTACTGCAAAGGAACGGTTTAACCTAGAAGAATGAAATTTGGTGAGCCAAGTGGGATTGGTGTACTGATCATTACGTGCAAGTATCATCAAGATTGGGTGAAAAAATGTTTGCTGAGATTTCAGGAAACTCGTAGTTTTTTGGAAGCTTGGCAACCCCTTTCAATGAAAGTGATTCTCGTCAGTCTCTGCTTGGGGCTACTTCAAGAGGACACAAACCATAGCCATTGAACTTGGAACTACATTATTGTGCCAAGTTTCAAAGAGCTAGCACAAACCGTGTTTGATTCAGAGTTCCAACTACATGTATCCATATAGGAGAAAACAGAGTGAAACCTAAACATGAAAACGGTTACTGCAAAGGAACGGATTAACCTAGAAGAACGAAATTTGGTGAGCCAAGTGGGATTGGTGTACTGATCATTAAATGGAAGTATCCTCAACATGGGGTGAAAAAACGTTTGCTGAGATTTCAGGAAACTCGTAGTTTTTTGGAAGCTTGGCAACCCCTTTCAATGAAAGTGATTCGCGTCAGTCTCTGCTTGGGGCTACTTCAATAGGACACAAACCATAGCGATAGAACTTGGAACTACATTATTTTGCCAAGTTTCAAAGAGCTAGCACAAACCGTGTTTGATTTAGAGTTCCAACTACATGTATCCATATAGGAGAAAACAGAGTGAAACCGACATGAAAACGGTTACTGCAAAGGAACGGTTTAACCTAGAAGAAAGAAATTTGGTGAGCCAAGTGGGATTGGTGTACTGATCATTAAATGGAAGTATCATCAAGATTGGGTGAAAAAATGTTTGCTGAGATTTCAGGAATTCGTAGTTTTTTGGAAGCTTGGCAACCCCTTTCAATGAAAGTGATTCTCGTCAGTCTCTGCTTGGGGCTACATCAATAGGACACAAACCATAGCCATAGAACTTCGAACTATATTATTGTGCCAAGTATCAAAGAGCTAGCACAAACCGTGTTTGATTTAGAGTTCCAACTACATGTATCCATATATTAGAAAACAGAGTGAAACCTAAACATGTAAACGGTTACTGCAAAGGAACGGTTTAACCTAGAAGAATGAAATTTGGTGAGCCAAGTGGGATTGGTGTAATGATCATTAAATGGAAGTATCATCAAGATGGTGTGAAAAAATGTTTGCTGAGATTTCACTTAACTAGTAGTTTTTTGGAAGCTTGGCAACCCCTTTCAATGAAAGTGATTCTCGTCAGTCTCTGCTTGGGGCTACTTCAATAGGACACAAACCATAGCGATAGAACTTGGAACTACATTCTTGTGCCAAGTTTCAAAGAGCTAGCACAAACCGTGTTTGATTTAGAGTTCCAAATACATGTATCCATATAGGAGAAAACAGAGTGAAACCTAAACATGAAAACGGTTACTGCAAAGGAACGGTTTAACCTAGAGGAACGAAATTTGGTGAGCCAATTGGGATTCGTGTACTGATCATTAAATGAAAGTATCATCAAGATGGGGTGAAAAAATGTTTGCTGAGATTTCAGGAAACTCGTAGTTTTTTGGAAGCTTGGCAACCCCTTTCAATGAAAGTGATTCTCGTCAGTCTCTGCTTGGGGCTACTTCAATAGGACACAAACCATAGCGATAGAACTTGGAACTACATTATTGTGCCAAGTTTCAAAGAGCTAGCACAAACCGTGTTTGATTTAGAGTTCCAAATACATGTATCCATATAAGAGAAAACAGAGTGAAACCTAAACATGAAAACGGTTACTGTAAAGGAACGGTTTAACCTAGAAGAACGAAATTTGGTGAGCCAAGTGGTATTGGTGTACTGATCATTAAATGGAAGTATCATCAAGATTGGGTGAAAAAATGTTTGCTGAGATTTCAGGAAACTCGTAGTTTTTTGGAAGCTTGGCAACCCCTTTCAATGAAAGTGATTCTCGTCAGTCTCTGCTTGGGGCTACTTCAAGAGGACACAAACCATAGTGATAGAACTTGAAACTATATTATTGTGCCAAGTTTCAAAGAGCTAGCACAAACCGTGTTTGATTTAGAGTTCCAAATACATGTATCCATATAGGAGAAAATAGAGTGAAACCTAAACATGAAAACGGTTACTGCAAAGGAACGGTTTAACCTAGAAGAACAAAATTTATTGAGCCAAGTGGGATTGGTGTACTGATCATTACCTGCAAGTATCATCAAGATTGGGTGAAAAAATGTTTGATGAGATTTCAGGAAACTCGTAGTTTTTTGGAAGCTTGGCAACCCCTTTCAATGAAAGTGATTCTCGTCAGTCTCTGCTTGGGGCTACTTCAATAGGACACAAACCATAGCGATAGAACTTGGAACTACATTATTATGCCTAGTTTCAAAGAGCTAGCACAAACCGTGTTTGATTTAGAGTTCCAACTACATGTATCCATATAGGAGAAAACAGAGTGAAACCTAAACATGAAAACGGTTACTGCAAAGGAACGGTTTAACCTAGAAGAACGAAATTTGGTGAGCCAAGTGGGATTGGTGTACTGATCATTAAATGGAAATATCATCAAGATGGGGTGAAAAAATGTTTGCTGAGATTTCAGGAAACTCGTAGTTTTTTGGAAGTTTGGGAACCCCTTCAATGAAAGTGATTTTCGTTAGTCTCTGCTTGGGGCTACTTCAATAGGACACAAACCATAGCGATAGAACTTGGAACTACATTATTGTGCCAAGTTTCAAAGCGCTAGCACAAACCGTGTTTAATTTAGAGTTACAAATACATGTATCCATATAGGAGAAAACAGAGTGAAACCTAAACCTGAAAACGGTTACTGTAAAGGAACGGTATAACCTAGAAGAACGAAATTTGGTGAGCCAACTGGGAATGGTGTACTGATAATTAAATGGAAGTATCATCAAGATTGGGTGAAAAAATGTTTGCTGAGATTTCAGGAAACTCGTAGTTTTTTGGAAGCTTGGCAACCCCTTTCAATGAAAGTGATTCTCGTCAGTCTCTGCTTGGGGCTACTTCAATAGGACACAAACCATAGCGATAGAACTTGGAACTATATTATTGTGGCATGTTTCAAAGCGCTACCACAAATCGTGTTTGATTTAGAGTTCCAACTACATGTTACATACAGGAGAAAACAGAGTGAAACCTAAACATGAAAACGGTTAGTGCAAAGGAACGGTTTGACCTAGAAGAACGAAATTTGGTGAGCCAAGTGGAATTGGTGTACTGATCATTAAATGGAAGTGTCATCAAGATTGGGTGAAAAAATGTTTGCTGAGATTTCATTTTACTAGTAGTTTTTTGGAAGCTTGGCAACCCCTTTCAATGAAAGTGATGCTCGTCAATCTCTGCTTGGGGCTACTTCAATAGGACACAAACCATAGCCATTGAACTTGGAACTACATTATTGTGCCAAGTTTCAAAGAGCTAGCACAAACCGTGTTTGATTCAAGTTCCAACTACATGTATCCATATAGGAGAAAACAGAGTGAAACCTAAACATGAAAGCGGTTACTGCAAAGGAACGGTTTAACCTAGAAGAATGAAATTTGGTGAGCCAAGTGGGATTGGTATAATGATCATTAAATGGAAGTATCATCAAGATGGTGTGAAAAAATGTTTGCTGAGATTTCACTTAACTAGTAGTTTTTTGGAAGCTTGGCAACCCCTTTCAATGAAAGTGATTCTCGTCAGTCTCTGCTTGGGGCTACTTCAATAGGACACAAACCATAGCGATAGAACTTGGAACTACATTCTTGTGCCAAGTTTCAAAGAGCTAGCACAAACCGTGTTTGATTTAGAGTTCCAAATACATGTATCCATATAGGAGAAAACAGAGTGAAACCTAAACATGAAAACGGTTACTGCAAAGGAACGGTTTAACCTAGAGGAACGAAATTTGGTGAGCCAATTGGGATTCGTGTACTGATCATTAAATGAAAGTATCATCAAGATGGGGTGAAAAAAATGTTTGCTGAGATTTCAGGAAACTCGTAGTTTTTTGGAAGCTTGGCAACCCCTTTCAATGAAAGTGATTCTCGTCAGTCTCTGCTTGGGGCTACTTCAATAGGACACAAACCATAGCGATAGAACTTGGAACTACATTATTGTGCCAAGTTTCAAAGAGCTAGCACAAACCGTGTTTGATTTAGAGTTCCAAATACATGTATCCATATAAGAGAAAACAGAGTGAAACCTAAACATGAAAACGGTTACTGTAAAGGAACGGTTTAACCTAGAAGAACGAAATTTGGTGAGCCAAGTGGGATTGGTGTACTGATCATTAAATGGAAGTATCATCAAGATTGGGTGAAAAAATGTTTGCTGAGATTTCAGGAAACTCGTAGTTTTTTGGAAGCTTGGCAACCCCTTTCAATGAAAGTGATTCTCGTCAGTCTCTGCTTGGGGCTACTTCAATTGGACACAAACCATAGCGATAGAACTTGGATCTACATTATTGTGGCAAGTTTAAAAGAGCTAGCACAAACCGTGTTTGATTTAGAGTTCCAACTACATATAACCATATAGGAGAAAACAGAGTGAAACCTAAACATGAAAACGGTTACTGCAAAGGAACGGTTTAACCTAGAAGAACGAAATTTGGTGAGCCAAGTGGGATTGGTGTACTGATCATTAAATGGAAATATCATCAAGATGGGGTGAAAAAATGTTTGCTGAGATTTCATTTAACTAGTAGTTTTTTGGAAGCTTGGTAACCCCTTCAATGAAAGTGATTCTCGTCAGTCTCTGATTGGGGCTACTTCAATAGGACACAAACCATAGCGATAGAACTTGGAACTACATTATTGTGCCAAGTTTCAAAGAGCTAGCACAAACCGTGTTTGATTTAGAGTTCCAAAGACATGTATCCATATAGGAGAAAACTGAGTAAAACCTAAACATGAAAACGGTTACTGCAAAGGAACGGTTTGACCTAGAAGAACGAAATTTGGTGAGAAAAGTGGGATTGGTGTACTGATCTATACCTGCAAGTATCATCAAGATTGGGTGAAAAAATGTTTGCTGAGATTTCAGGAAACTCGTAGTTTTTTGGAAGCTTGGCAACCCCTTTCAATGAAAGTGATTCTCGTCAGTCTCTGCTTGGGGCTACTTCAAGAGGACACAAACCATAGCGATAGAACTTGGAACTATATTATTGGGCCAAGTTTCAAAGAGCTAGCACAAACCGTGTTTGATTTAGAGTTCGAACTACCTGTATCCATATAGGAGAAAACAGAGTGAAACCTAAACATGAAAACGGTTACTGCAAAGGAATAGTTTAACCCAAAAGAACGAAATTTGATGAGCCAAGTGGGATTGGTGTAGTGATCATTAAATGGAAGTATCATCAAGATGGGGTGAAAAAATGTTTGCTGAGATTTCATTTAACTAGTAGTTTTTTGGAAGCTTGGCAACCCCTTTCAATGAAAGTGATTCTCGTCAGTCTCTGCTTGGGGATACTTCAATAGGACACAAACCATAGCGATAGAACTTGGAACTACATTATTGTGCCAAGTTTCAAAGAGCTAGCACAAACCGTGTTTGATTTAGAGTTCCAAATACATGTATCCATATAGGAGAAAACAGAGTGAAACCTAAACATGAAAACGGTTACTGTAAAGGAACGGTTTAACCTAGAAGAACGAAATTTGGTGAGCCAAGTGGGATTGGTGTACTGATCATTAAATGGAAGTATCATCAAGATTGGGTGAAAAAATGTTTGCTGAGATTTCAGGAAACTCGTAGTTTTTTGGAAGCTTGGCAACCCCTTTCAATGAAAGTGATTCTCGTCAGTCTCTGCTTGGGGCTACTTCAATTGGACACAAACCATAGCGATAGAACTTGGAACTACATTATTGTGCCATGTTTCAAAGAGCTAGCATAAACCGTGTTTGATTTAGAGTTCCAAATACATGTAACCATATAGGAGAAAACAGAGTGAAACCTAAACATGAAAACGGTTACTGCAAAGGAACGGTTTAACCTAGAAGAATGAAATTTGGTGAGCCAAGTGGGATTGGTGTACTGATCATTACGTGCAAGTATCATCAAGATTGGGTGAAAAAATGTTTGCTGAGATTTCAGGAAACTCGTAGTTTTTTGGAAGCTTGGCAACCCCTTTCAATGAAAGTGATTCTCGTCAGTCTCTGCTTGGGGCTACTTCAAGAGGACACAAACCATAGCCATTGAACTTGGAACTACATTATTGTGCCAAGTTTCAAAGAGCTAGCACAAACCGTGTTTGATTCAGAGTTCCAACTACATGTATCCATATAGGAGAAAACAGAGTGAAACCTAAACATGAAAACGGTTACTGCAAAGGAACGGATTAACCTAGAAGAACGAAATTTGGTGAGCCAAGTGGGATTGGTGTACTGATCATTAAATGGAAGTATCCTCAACATGGGGTGAAAAAACTTTTGCTGAGATTTCAGGAAACTCGTAGTTTTTTGGAAGCTTGGCAACCCCTTTAAATGAAAGTGATTCGCGTCAGTCTCTGCTTGGGGCTACTTCAATAGGACACAAACCATAGCGATAGAACTTGGAACTACATTATTTTGCCAAGTTTCAAAGAGCTAGCACAAACCGTGTTTGATTTAGAGTTCCAACTACATGTATCCATATAGGAGAAAACAGAGTGAAACCGACATGAAAACGGTTACTGCAAAGGAACGGTTTAACCTAGAAGAAATAAATTTGGTGAGCCAAGTGGGATTGGTGTACTGATCATTAAATGGAAGTATCATCAAGATTGGGTGAAAAAATGTTTGCTGAGATTTCAGGAATTCGTAGTTTTTTGGAAGCTTGGCAACCCCTTTCAATGAAAGTGATTCTCGTCAGTCTCTGCTTGGGGCTACATCAATAGGACACAAACCATAGCCATAGAACTTCGAACTATATTATTGTGCCAAGTATCAAAGAGCTAGCACAAACCGTGTTTGATTTAGAGTTCCAACTACATGTATCCATATATTAGAAAACAGAGTGAAACCTAAACATGAAAACGGATACTGCAAAGGAACGGTTTAACCTAGAAGAATGAAATTTGGTGAGCCAAGTGGGATTGGTGTAATGATCATTAAATGGAAGTATCATCAAGATGGTGTGAAAAAATGTTTGCTGAGATTTCACTTAACTAGTAGTTTTTTGGAAGCTTGGCAACCCCTTTCAATGAAAGTGATTCTCGTCAGTCTCTGCTTGGGGCTACTTCAATAGGACACAAACCATAGCGATAGAACTTGGAACTACATTCTTGTGCCAAGTTTCAAAGAGCTAGCACAAACCGTGTTTGATTTAGAGTTCCAAATACATGTATCCATATAGGAGAAAACAGAGTGAAACCTAAACATGAAAACGGTTACTGCAAAGGAACGGTTTAACCTAGAGGAACGAAATTTGGTGAGCCAATTGGGATTCGTGTACTGATCATTAAATGAAAGTATCATCAAGATGGGGTGAAAAAATGTTTGCTGAGATTTCAGGAAACTCGTAGTTTTTTGGAAGCTTGGCAACCCCTTTCAATGAAAGTGATTCTCGTCAGTCTCTGCTTGGGGCTACTTCAATAGGACACAAACCATAGCGATAGAACTTGGAACTACATTATTGTGCCAAGTTTCAAAGAGCTAGCACAAACCGTGTTTGATTTAGAGTTCCAAATACATGTATCCATATAAGAGAAAACAGAGTGAAACCTAAACATGAAAACGGTTACTGTAAAGGAACGGTTTAACCTAGAAGAACGAAATTTGGTGAGCCAAGTGGTATTGGTGTACTGATCATTAAATGGAACTATCATCAAGATTGGGTGAAAAAATGTTTGCTGAGATTTCAGGAAACTCGTAGTTTTTTGGAAGCTTGGCAACCCCTTTCAATGAAAGTGATTCTCGTCAGTCTCTGCTTGGGGCTACTTCAATTGGACACAAACCATAGCGATAGAACTTGGAACTACATTATTGTGCCAAGTTTCAAAGAGCTAGCATAAACCGTGTTTGATTTAGAGTTCCAAATACATGTAACCATATAGGAGAAAACAGAGTGAAACCTAAACATGAAAACGGTTACTGCAAAGGAACGGTTTAACCTAGAAGAATGAAATTTGGTGAGCCAAGTGGGATTGGTGTACTGATCATTAAATGGAAGTATCATCAAGATTGGGTGAAAAAATGTTTGCTGAAATATCAGGAAACTCGTAGTTTTTTGGAAGCTTGGCAACCCCTTTCAATGAAAGTGATTCTCGTCAGTCTCTGCTTGGGGCTACTTCAATTGGACACAAACCATAGCGATAGAACTTGGATCTACATTATTGTTGCAAGTTTAAAAGAGCTAGCACAAACCGTGTTTGATTTAGAGTTCCAACTACATATAACCATATAGGAGAAAACTGAGTAAAACCTAAACATGAAAACGGTTACTGCAAAGGAACGGTTTGACCTAGAAGAACGAAATTTGGTGAGAAAAGTGGGATTGGTGTACTGATCTTTACCTGCAAGTATCATCAAGATTGGGTGAAAAAATGTTTGCTGAGATTTCAGGAAACTCGTAGTTTTTTGGAAGCTTGGCAACCCCTTTCAATGAAAGTGATTCTCGTCAGTCTCTGCTTGGGGCTACTTCAAGAGGACACAAACCATAGCGATAGAACTTGGAACTATATTATTGGGCCAAGTTTCAAAGAGCTAGCACAAACCGTGTTTGATTTAGAGTTCCAACTACCTGTATCCATATAGGAGAAAACAGAGTGAAACCTAAACATGAAAACGGTTACTGCAAAGGAATGGTTTAACCAGGAAGAACGAAATTTGATGAGCCAAGTGGGATTGGTGTAGTGATCATTAAATGGAAGTATCATCAAGATGGGGTGAAAAAATGTTTGCTGAGATTTCATTTAACTAGTAGTTTTTTGGAAGCTTGGCAACCCCTTTCAATGAAAGTGATTCTCGTCAGTCTCTGCTTGGGGCTACTTCAATAGGACACAAACCATAGCGATAGAACTTGGAACTACATTATTGTGCCAAGTTTCAAAGAGCTAACACAAACCGTGTTTGATTTAGAGTTCCAACTACATGTATCCATATAGGAGAAAACAGAGTGAAACCTAAACATGAAAAGGGTTACTGCAAAGGAACGGTTTAACCTAGAAGAACGAAATTTGGTGAGCCAAGTGGGATTCGTGTACTGATCATTAAATGGAAATATCATCAAGATTGGGTGAGAAAATGTTTGCTGAGATTTCAGGAAACTCGTAGTTTTTTGGAAGCTTGGCAACCCCTTTCAATGAAAGTGATTCTCGTCAGTCTCTGCTTGGGGCTACTTCAATAGGACACAAACCATAGCGATAGAACTTGGAACTATATTATTGTGCCAAGTTTGAAAGCGCGAGCACAAATCGTGTTTGATTTAGAGTTCCAACTACATGTAACCATATAGGAGAAAACAGAGTGAAACCTAAACATGAAAACGGTTACTGCAAAGTAACGGTTTCACCTAGAAGAACGAAATTTGGTGAGCCAAGTGGGATTGGTGTACTGATCATTAAATGGAAGTATCATCAAGATTGGTTGAAAAAATATTTGCTGAGATTTCATTTAACTAGTAGTTTTTTGGAAGCTTGGCAACCCCTTTCAATGAAAGTGATTCTCGTCAGTCTCTGCTTGGGGCTACTTCAATAGGACACAAACCATAGCGATAGAACTTGGAACTACATTATTGTGAAACGTTTCACAGAGCTAGCACAAACCGAGTTTGATTTAGAGTTCCAACTGCATGTATCCATATAGGAGAAAACAGAGTGAAACCTAAACATGAAAACGGTTACTGCAAAGGAACGGTTTAACCTAGAAGAATGAAATTTGGTGAGCTAAGTGGGATTCGTGTACCGATCATTAAATGGAAGTATCATCAAGATTGGGTGAAAAAATGTTTGCTGAGATTTCATTTAACTAGTAGTTTTTTGGAAGCTTGGCAACCCCTTTCAATGAAAGTGATTCTCGTCAGTCTCTGCTTGGGGCTACTTCAATAGGACACAAACCATAGCCATGGAACTTGGAACTACATTATTGTGCCAAGTTTCAAAGAGCTAGCACAAACCGTGTTTGATTTAGAGTTCCAACTACATGTATCCATATAGGAGAAAACAGAGTGAAACCTAAACATGAAAACGGTTACTGCAAAGGAACGGTTTAACCTAGAAGAATGAAATTTGGTGAGCCAAGTGGGATTGGTGTACTGATCATTAAATGGAAATATCATCAAGATGGGGTGAAAAAATGTTTGCTGAGATTTCAGGAAACTCGTAGTTTTTGGAAGCTTGGCAACCCCTTTCAATGAAAGTGATTCTCGTCAGTCTCTGCTTGGGGCTACTTCAATAGGACACAAACCATAGCGATAGAACTTGGAACTACATTATTGTTCCAACTTTCAAAGGGCTAGCACAAACCGTGTTTGATTTAGAGTTCCAAATACATGTATCCATATAGGAGAAAACAGAGTGAAACCTAAACATGAAAACGGTTACTGTAAAGGAACGGTTTAACCTAGAAGAACGAAATTTGGTGAGCCAACTGGGAATGGTGTACTGATAAGTAAATGGAAGTATCATCAAGATTGGGTGAAAAAATGTTTGCTGAGATTTCAGGAAACTCGTAGTTTTTTGGAAGCTTGGCAACCCCTTTCAATGAAAGTGATTCTCGTCAGTCTCTGCTTGGGGCTACTTCAATAGGACACAAACCATAGCGATAGAACTTGGAACTACATTATTGTGCCAAGTTTCAAAGAGCTAGCACAAACCGTGTTTGATTTAGAGTTCCAACTACTTGTATCCATATAGGAGAAAACAGAGTGAAACCTAAACATGAAAACGGTTACTGCAAAGGAACGGTTTAACCTAGAAGAACGAAATTTGGTGAGCCAAGTGGGATTGGTGTACTGATCATTAAATGGAAGTATCATTAAGATTGGGTGAAAAAATGTTTGCTGAGATTTCAGGAAACTCGTAATTTTTTGGAAGCTTGTCAACCCCTTTCAATGGCAGTGATTCTCGTCAGTCTCTGCTTGGGGCTACTTCAATAGGACACAAACCATAGCGATAGAACTTGGAACTACATTATTGTGAAACTTTTCACAGAGCTAGCACAAACCGAGTTTGATTTCGAGTTCCAACTACATGGATCCATATAGGAGAAAACAGAGTGAAACCTAAACATGAAAACGGTTACTGCAAAGGAACGGTTTAACCAAGAAGAATGAAATTTGGTGAGCTAAGTGGGATTCGTGTACTGATCATTAAATGGAAGTATCATCAAGATGGGGTGAAAAAATGTTTTCTGAGATTCCAGGAAACTCGTGGTTTTTTGGAAGCTTGGCAACCCCTTTCAATGAAACTGATTCTCGTCAGTCTCTGATTGGGGCTACTTCAATAGAACACAAACCATAGCGATAGAACTTTTAACTACATTATGGTGCCAAGTTTCAAAGAGCTAGCACAAACCGTGTTTGATTTAGAGTTCCAACTGCATGTATCCATATAGGAGAAAACAGAGTGAAACCTAAACATGAAAAGAGTTACTGCAAAGAAACGGTTTAACCTAGAAGAACGAAATTTGGTGAGCCAAGTGGGATTGGTGTACTGATCATTAAATGGAAGTATCATCAATATTGGGTGAAAAAATGTTTGCTGAGATTTCATTTAACTAGTAGTTTTTTGGAAGCTTGGCAACCCCTTTCAATGACAGTGATTCTCCTCAGTCTCTGCGTGGGGCTACTTCAATAGGACACAAACCATAGCGATAGAACTTGGAACTACATTATTGTGCCAAGTTTCACAGAGCTAGCACAAACCGTGTTTGATTTAGAGTTCCAACTACATGTATCCATATAGGAGAAAACAGAGTGAAACCTAAACATGAAAACGGTTACTGCAAAGGAACGGTTTAACCTAGAAGAACGAAATTTGGTGAGCCAAGTGGGATTGGTGATCTGATCATTAAATGGAAGTATCATCAAGATGGGGTGAAAAAATGTTTGCTGAGATTTCAGGAAACTCGTAGTTTTTTGGAAGATTGGCAACCCCTTTCAATGAAAGTGATTCTCGTCAGTCTCTGCTTGGGGCTACTTCAATAGGACACAAACCATAGCGATAGAACTTGGAACTACATTATTGTGCCAAGTTTCAAAGAGCTAGCACAAACCGTGTTTGATTTAGAGTTCCAACTACATGTATAAATATAGGAGAAAACAGAGTGAAACCTAAACATGAAAACGGTTACTGCAAAGTAACGATTAAACCTAGAAGAACGAAAATTGGTGAGTCCAGTGGGAATCGTGTTCTGATCATTAAATGAAAGTATCATCAAGATTCGGTGAAAAAATGTTTGCTGATATTTCAGGAAACTCGTAGTTTTTTGGAAGCTTGGCAACCCCTTTCAATGAAACTGATTCTCGTTAGTCTCTGCTTGCGGCTACTTCAATAGGACACAAACCATAGCGATAGAACTTGGTACTACATTATTTTCCCAAGTTTCAAAGAGCTAGCATAAACCGTGTTTGATTTAGAGTTCCAACTACATGTATCCATATAGGAGAAAACAGAGTGAAACCTAAACATGAAAACGGTTACTGCAAAGGAACGGTTTGACCTAGAAAAACGAAATTTGGTGAGCCAAGTGGGATTGGTGTACTGATCATTAAATGGAAGTGTCATCAAGATTGGGTGAAAAAATGTTTGCTGAGATTTCATTTAACTAGTAGTTTTTTGGAAGCTTGGCAACCCCTTTCAATGAAAGTGATTCTCGTCAATCTCTGCTTGTGGCTACTTGAATAGGACACAAACCATAGGCATTGAACTTGGAACTACATTATTGTGCCAAGTTTCAAAGAGCTAGCACGAACCGTGTTTGATTCAGAGTTCCAACTACATGTATCCATATAGGAGAAAACAGAGTGAAACCTAAACATGAAACGGTTACTGCAAAGGAACGGTTTAACCTAGAAGAACGAAATTTGGTGAGCCAAGTGGGATTGGTGTACTGATCATTAAATGGAAGTATCCTCAACATGGGGTGAAAAAAAGTTTGCTGAGATTTCAGGAAACTCGTAGTTTTTTGGAAGCTTGGCAAACCCTTTCAATGAAAGTGATTCTCGTCAGTCTCTGCTTGGGGCTATTTCAATAGGACACAAACCATAGCGATAGAACTTGGAACTACATTATTGTGCGAGGTTGCAAAGAGCTAGCACAAACCGAGTTTGATTTAGAGTTCCAACTACATGTATCCATATAGGAGAAAACAGAGTGAAACCTAAACATGAAAACGGTTACTGCAAAGGAACGGTTTAACCTAGAAGAATGAAATTTGGTGAGCTAAGTGGGATTCGTGTACTGATCATTAAATGGAAGTATCATCAAGATTGGGTGAAAAAATGTTTGCTGAGATTTCAGGAAACTCGTAGTTTTTTGGAAGCTTGGCAACCCCTTCAATGAAAGTGATTCTCGTCAGTCTCTGCTTGGGGCTACTTCAATAGGACACAAACCATAGCGATAGATCTTGGAACTACATTATTGTGCCAAGTTTCAAAGAGCTAGCACAAACCGTGTTTGATTTAGAGTTCCAACGACATGTATCCATATAGGAGAAAACAGAGAGAAACCTCAACATGAAAGCGGTTACTGCAAAGGAACGGTTTGACCTAGAAGAACGAAATTTGGTGAGCCAAGTGGGATTTTTGTACTGATCATTACCTGCAAGTATCATCAAGATTGGGTGAAAAAATGTTTGCTGAGATTTCAGGAAACTCGTACTTTTTTGGAAGCTTGGCAACCCCTTTCAATGAAAGTGATTCTCGTCAGTCTCTGCTTGGGGCTACTTCAATAGGACACAAACCATAGCGATAGAACTTGGAACTACATTCTTGTGCCAAGTTTCAAAGAGCTAGCACAAACCGTGTTTGATTTAGAGTTCCAACTACATGTATCCATATAGGAGAAAACAGAGTGAAACCTAAACATGAAAACGGTTACGGCAAAGGTACGGTTTAACCTTGAAGAATGAAATTTGGTGAGTCAATTGGGATTCGTGTACTGATCATTAAATGGAAGTATCATCAAGATGGGGTGAAAAAATGTTTGCTGAGATTTCATTTAACTAGTAGTTTTTTGGAAGCTTGGCAACCCCTTTCAATGAAAGTGATTCTCGTCAATCTCTGCTTGTGGCTACTTGAATAGGACACAAACCATAGGCATTGAACTTGGAACTACATTATTGTGCCAAGTTTCAAAGAGCTAGCACGAACCGTGTTTGATTCAGAGTTCCAACTACATGTATCCATATAGGAGAAAACAGAGTGAAACCTAAACATGAAAACGGTTACTGCAAAGGAACGGTTTAACCTAGAAGAACGAAATTTGGTGAGCCAAGTGGGATTGGTGTACTGATCATTAAATGGAAGTATCCTCAACATGGGGTGAAAAAAAGTTTGCTGAGATTTCAGGAAACTCGTAGTTTTTTGGAAGCTTGGCAACCCCTTTCAATGGAAGTGATTCGCGTAAGTCTCTGCTTGGGGCTACTTCAATAGGACACAAACAATAGCGATAGAACTTTTAACTACATTATGGTGCCAAGTTTCAAAGAGCTAGCACAAACCGTGTTTGATTTAGAGTTCCAACTGCATGTATCCATATAGGAGAAAACAGAGTGAAAGCTAAACATGAAAACGGTTACTGCAAAGAAACGGTTTAACCTAGAAGAACGAAATTTGGTGAGCCAAGTGGGATTGGTGTACTGATCATTAAATGGAAGTATCATCAAGATTGGGTGAAAAAATGTTTGCTGAGATTTCATTAACTAGTAGTTTTTTGGAAGCTTGGCAACCCCTTTCAATGAAAGTGATTCTCGTCAGTCTCTGCTTGGGGCTACTTCAATAGGACACAAACCATAGCGATAGAACTTGGAACTACATTATTGTGCCAAGTTTCAAAGAGCTAGCACAAACCGTGTTTGATTTAGAGTTCCAACTACTTGTATCCATATAGGAGAAAACAGAGTGAAACCTAAACATGAAAACGGTTACTGCAAAGGAACGGTTTAACCTAGAAGAACGAAATTTGGTGAGCCAAGTGGGATTGGTGTACTGATCTCTAAATGAAAGTATCATCAAGATTGGGTGAAAAAATGTTTGCTGAGATTTCAGGAAACTCGTAGTTTTTTGGAAGCTTGGCAACCCCTTTCAATGAAAGTGATTCTCGTCAGTCTCTGCTTGGGGCTACTTCAATAGGACACAAACCATAGCGATAGAACTTGGAACTATATTATTGTGCCAAGTTTCAAAGCGCTACCACAAATCGTGTTTGATTTAGAGTTCCAACTACATGTATCCATATAGGAGAAAACAGAGTGAAACCTAAACATGAAAACGGTTACTGCAAAGGAATGGTTTAACCTAGAAGAACGAAATTTGGTGAGCCAAGTGAGATTGGTGTACTGATCATTAAATGGAAGTGTCATCAAGATTGGGTGAAAAAATGTTTGCTGAGATTTCAGGAAACTCGTAGTTTTTTGGAAGCTTGGAAACCCCTTTCAATGAAATTGATTCTCGTCAGTCGCTGCTTGGGGCTACTTCAATAGGACACAAACCATAGCGATAGAACTTGGAACTATATTATTGTGCCACGTTTCAAAGCGCTACCACAAATCGTGTTTGATTTAGAGTTCCAACTACATGTTACATATAGGAGAAAACAGAGTGAAACCTAAACATGAAAACGGTTACTGCAAAGGAACGGTTTGACCTAGAAGAATGAAATTTGGTGAGCCAAGTGGGATTGGTGTACTGATCATTAAATGGAAGTATCATCAAGATTGGGTGAAAAAATGTTTGCTGAGATTTCATTTAACTAGTAGTTTTTTGGAAGCTTGGCAACCCCTTTCAATGAAAGTGATTCTCGTCAGTCTCTGCTTGGGGCTACTTCAATAGGACACAAACCATAGCGATAGAACTTGGAACTACATTATTGTGCCAAGTTTCAAAGAGCTAGCACAAACCGTGTTTGATTTAGAGTTCCAACTACATGTAACCATATAGGAGAAAACAGAGTGAAACCTAAACATGAAAACGGTTACTGCAAAGGAACGGTTTAACCTAGAAGAACGAAATTTGGTGAGCCAAGTGGGGATTGGTGTACTGATCATTAAATGTAAGTGTCATCAAGATTGGGTGAAAAAATGTTTGCTGAGATTTCATTTAACTAGTAGTTTTTTTGGAAGCTTGGCAACCCCTTCAATGAAAGTGATTCTCGTCAGTCTCTACTTGGGGCTACTTCAATAGGACACAAACCATAGCCATTGAACTTGGAACTACATTATTGTGCCAAGTTTCAAAGAGCTAGCAAACCCGTGTTTGATTTAGAGTTCCAACTACATGTATCCATATAGGAGAAAACAGAGTGAAACCTAAATATGAAAACGGTTACTGCAAAGGAACGGTTTAACCTAGAAGAACGAAATTTGGTGAGCCAAGTGGGATTGGTGTACTAATCATTAAATGGAAGTATCATCAAGATGGGGAGAAAAAATGTTTTCTGAGATTTCAGGAAACTCGTAGTTTTTTGGAAGATTGGCAACCCATTTCAATGAAAGTGATTCTCGTCAGTTTCTGCTTGGGGCTACTTCAATAGAACACAAACGATAGCGATAGAATTTTTAACTACATTATTGTGCCATGTTTCAAAGAGCTAGCACAAACCGTTTTTGATTTAGAGTTCCAACTACATGTTTCCATATAGGAGAAAACAGAGTGAAACCTAAACATGAAAAGGGTTACTGCAAAGAAAGGGTTTAACCTAGAAGAACGAAATTTGGTGAGCCAAGTGGGATTGGTGTACTGATCATTAAATGGAAGTATCATCAAGATTGGGTGAAAAAATGTTTGCTGAGATTTCAGTAAACTCGTAGTTTTTTGGAAGCTTGGCAACCCCTTTCAATGAAAATGATTCTCGTCAGTCTCTGCTTGGGGCTACTTCAATAGGACACAAACCATAGCTTTAGAACTTGGAACTACATTATTGTGCCAAGTTTCAAAGAGCTAGCACAAACCGTGTTTGATTTAGAGTTCCAACTACATGTATCCATATAGGAGAAAACAGAGTGAAACCTAAACATGAAAACGGTTACTGCAAAGGAACGGTTTGACCTAGAAGAACGAAATTGGTGAGCCAAGTTGGATTGGTGTACTGATCATTAAATGGAAGTATCATCAAGATGGGGTGAAAAAATGTTTGCTGATATTTCAGGAAACTCGTAGTATTTGGAAGCTTGGCAACCCCTTTCAGTGAAAGTGATTCTCGTCAGTCTCTGCTTGGGGCTACTTCAATAGGACACAAACCATAGCAATAGAACTTGGAACTACATTATTGTGCCAAGTTTCAAAGAGCTAGCACAAACCGTGTTTGATTTAGAGTTCCAACTACATGTATCCATATAGGAGAAAACAGAGTGAAACCTAAACATGAAAACGTTTACTGCAAAGGAACGGTTTAACCTAGAAGAACGAAATTTGGTGAGCCAAGTGGGATTGGTGTACTGATCATTAAATGGAAGTGTCATCAAGATTGGGTGAAAAAATGTTTGCTGAGATTTCATTTAACTAGTAGTTTTTTGGAAGCTTGGCAACCCCTTTCAATGAAAGTGATTCTCGTCAGTCTCTGCTTGGGGCTACTTGAATAGGACACAAACCATAGCCATTGAACTTGGAACTACATTATTGTGCCAAGTTTCAAAGAGCTAGCACAAACCGTGTTTGATTCAGAGTTCCAACTACATGTATCCATATAGGAGAAAACAGAGTGAAACCTAAACATGAAAACGGTTACTGCAAAGGAACGGTTTAACCTAGAAGAACGAAATTTGGTGAGCCAAGTGGGATTGGTGTACTGATCTCTAAATGAAAGTATCATCAAGATTGGGTGAAAAAATGTTTGCTGAGATTTCAGGAAACTCGTAGTTTTTTGGAAGCTTGGCAACCCCTTTCAATGAAAGTGATTCTCGTCAGTCTCTGCTTGGGGCTACTTCAATAGGACACAAACCATAGAGATAGAACTTGGAACTATATTATTGTGCCAAGTTTCAAAGCGCTACCACAAATCGTGTTTGATTTAGAGTTCCAACTACATGTATCCATATAGGAGAAAACAGAGTGAAACCTAAACATGAAAACGGTTACTGCAAAGGAATGGTTTAACCTAGAAGAACGAAATTTGGTGAGCCAAGTGAGATTGGTGTACTGATCATTAAATGGAAGTGTCATCAAGATTGGGTGAAAAAATGTTTGCTGAGATTTCAGGAAACTCGTAGTTTTTTGGAAGCTTGGAAACCCCTTTCAATGAAATTGATTCTCGTCAGTCGCTGCTTGGGGCTACTTCAATAGGACACAAACCATAGCGATAGAACTTGGAACTATATTATTGTGCCACGTTTCAAAGCGCTACCACAAATCGTGTTTGATTTAGAGTTCCAACTACATGTTACATATAGGAGAAAACAGAGTGAAACCTAAACATGAAAACGGTTACTGCAAAGGAACGGTTTGACCTAGAAGAATGAAATTTGGTGAGCCAAGTGGGATTGGTGTACTGATCATTAAATGGAAGTATCATCAAGATTGGGTGAAAAAATGTTTGCTGAGATTTCATTTAACTAGTAGTTTTTTGGAAGCTTGGCAACCCCTTTCAATGAAAGTGATTCTCGTCAGTCTCTGCTTGGGGCTACTTCAATAGGACACAAACCATAGCGATAGAACTTGGAACTACATTATTGTGCCAAGTTTCAAAGAGCTAGCACAAACCGTGTTTGATTTAGAGTTCCAACTACATGTAACCATATAGGAGAAAACAGAGTGAAACCTAAACATGAAAACGGTTACTGCAAAGGAACGGTTTAACCTAGAAGAACGAAATTTGGTGAGCCAAGTGGGATTGGTGTACTGATCATTAAATGTAAGTGTCATCAAGATTGGGTGAAAAAATGTTTGCTGAGATTTCATTTAACTAGTAGTTTTTTGGAAGCTTGGCAACCCCTTTCAATGAAAGTGATTCTCGTCAGTCTCTACTTGGGGCTACTTCAATAGGACACAAACCATAGCCATTGAACTTGGAACTACATTATTGTGCCAAGTTTCAAAGAGCTAGCAAACCCGTGTTTGATTTAGAGTTCCAACTACATGTATCCATATAGGAGAAAACAGAGTGAAACCTAAATATGAAAACGGTTACTGCAAAGGAACGGTTTAACCTAGAAGAACGAAATTTGGTGAGCCAAGTGGGATTGGTGTACTAATCATTAAATGGAAGTATCATCAAGATGGGGAGAAAAAATGTTTTCTGAGATTTCAGGAAACTCGTAGTTTTTTGGAAGATTGGCAACCCATTTCAATGAAAGTGATTCTCGTCAGTTTCTGCTTGGGGCTACTTCAATAGAACACAAACGATAGCGATAGAATTTTTAACTACATTATTGTGCCATGTTTCAAAGAGCTAGCACAAACCGTGTTTGATTTAGAGTTCCAACTACATGTTTCCATATAGGAGAAAACAGAGTGAAACCTAAACATGAAAAGGGTTACTGCAAAGAAAGGGTTTAACCTAGAAGAACGAAATTTGGTGAGCCAAGTGGGATTGGTGTACTGATCATTAAATGGAAGTATCATCAAGATTGGGTGAAAAAATGTTTGCTGAGATTTCAGTAAACTCGTAGTTTTTTGGAAGCTTGGCAACCCCTTTCAATGAAAATGATTCTCGTCAGTCTCTGCTTGGGGCTACTTCAATAGGACACAAACCATAGCTTTAGAACTTGGAACTACATTATTGTGCCAAGTTTCAAAGAGCTAGCACAAACCGTGTTTGATTTAGAGTTCCAACTACATGTATCCATATAGGAGAAAACAGAGTGAAACCTAAACATGAAAACGGTTACTGCAAAGGAACGGTTTGACCTAGAAGAACGAAATTTGGTGAGCCAAGTTGGATTGGTGTACTGATCATTAAATGGAAGTATCATCAAGATGGGGTGAAAAAATGTTTGCTGATATTTCAGGAAACTCGTAGTATTTGGAAGCTTGGCAACCCCTTTCAGTGAAAGTGATTCTCGTCAGTCTCTGCTTGGGGCTACTTCAATAGGACACAAACCATAGCAATAGAACTTGGAACTACATTATTGTGCCAAGTTTCAAAGAGCTAGCACAAACCGTGTTTGATTTAGAGTTCCAACTACATGTATCCATATAGGAGAAAACAGAGTGAAACCTAAACATGAAAACGTTTACTGCAAAGGAACGGTTTAACCTAGAAGAACGAAATTTGGTGAGCCAAGTGGGATTGGTGTACTGATCATTAAATGGAAGTGTCATCAAGATTGGGTGAAAAAATGTTTGCTGAGATTTCATTTAACTAGTAGTTTTTTGGAAGCTTGGCAACCCCTTTCAATGAAAGTGATTCTCGTCAGTCTCTGCTTGGGGCTACTTGAATAGGACACAAACCATAGCCATTGAACTTGGAACTACATTATTGTGCCAAGTTTCAAAGAGCTAGCACAAACCGTGTTTGATTCAGAGTTCCAACTACATGTATCCATATAGGAGAAAACAGAGTGAAACCTAAACATGAAAACGGTTCCTGCAAAGGAACGGTTTAACCTAGAAGAACGAAATTTGGTGAGCCAAGTGGGATTGGTGTACTGATCATTAAATGGAAGTATCCTCAACATGGGGTGAAAAAACGTTTGCTGAGATTTCAGGAAACTCGTAGTTTTTTGGAAGCTTGGCAACCCCTTTAAATGAAAGTGATTCGCGTCAGTCTCTGCTTGGGGCTACTTCAATAGGACACAAACCATAGCGATAGAACTTGGAACTACATTATTGTGCCAAGTTTCAAAGAGCTAGCACAAACCGTGTTTGATTTAGAGTTCCAACTACCTGTATCCATATAGGAGAAAAGAGAGTGAAACCTAAACATGAAAACGGTTACTGCAAAGGAATGGTTTAACCTAGAAGAACGAAATTTGGTGAGCCAAGTGAGATTGGTGTACTGATCATTAAATGGAAGTGTCATCAAATTGGGTGAAAAAATGTTTGCTGAGATTTTATTTAACTAGTAGTTTTTTGGAAGCTTGGCACCCCTTTCAATGAAAGTGATTCTCGTCAGTCTCTGCTTGGGGCTACTTCAATAGGACACAAACCATAGCCATGGAACTTGGAACTATATTATTGTGCCAAGTTTCAAAGAGCTAGCACAAACCGTGTTTGGTTTAGAGTTCCAACTGCATGTATCCATATAGGAGAAAACAGAGTGAAACCTAAACATGAAAACGGTTACTGCAAAGTAATGGTTTAACCTAGAAGAACGAAATTTGGTGAGGCAAGTGGGATTGGTGTATTGATCATTAAATGGAAGTATCATCAAGATGGGGTGAAAAAATGTTTGCTGAGATTTCAGGAAACTCGTAGTTTTTTGGAAGCTTGGCAACCCCTTTCAATGAAACTGATTCTCGTCAGTCTCTGATTGGGGCTACTTCAATAGAACACAAACCATAGCGATAGATCTTTTAACTACATTCTTGTGCCAAGATTCAAAGAGCTAGCACAAACCGTGTTTGATTTAGAGTTCCAACTGCATGTATCCATATAGGAGAAAACAGAGTGAAACCTAAACATGAAAAGGGTTACTGCAAAGAAACGGTTTAACCTAGAAGAACGAAATTTGGTGAGCCAAGTGGGATTGGTGTACTGATCATTAAATGGAAGTATCATCAAGATTGGGTGAAAAAATGTTTGCTGAGATTTCATTTAACTAGTAGTTTTTTGGAAGCTTGGCAACCCCTTTCAATGAAACTGATTCTCGTCAGTCTCTGCTTGGGGCTACTTCAATAGGACACAAACCATAGCGATAGAACTTGGAACTACATTATTGTGCCAAGTTTCAAATAGCTATCACAAACCGTGTTTGATTTAGAGTTACAACTACATGTATCCATATAGGAGAAAACAGAGTGAAACCTAAACATGAAAAGGGTTACTGCAAAGAAACGGTTTAACCTAGAAGAACGAAATTTGGTGAGCCAAGTGGGATTGGTGTACTGATCATTAAATGGAAGTATCATCAAGATGGGGTGAAAAAATGTTTGCTGAGATTTCAGGAAACTCGTAGTTTTTAGGAAGCTTGGCAACCCCTTTCAGTGAAAGTGATTCTCGTCAGTCTCTGGTTGGGGCTACTTCAATAGGACACAAACCATAGCGATAAAACTTGGAACTACATTATTGTGCCAAGTTTCAAAGAGCTAGCACAAACCGTGTTTGATTTAGAGTTCCAACTACATGTATCCATATAGGAGAAAACAGAGTGAAACCTAAACATGAAAACGTTTACTGCAAAGGAACGGTTTAACCTAGAAGAACGAAATTTGGTGAGCCAAGTGGGATTGGTGTACTGATCATTAAATGGAAGTGTCATCAAGATTGGGTGAAAAAATGTTTGCTGAGATTTCATTTAACTAGTAGTTTTTTGGAAGCTTGGCAACCCCTTTAATGAAAGTGATTCTCGTCAGTCTCTGCTTGGGGCTACTTCAATAGGACACAAACCATAGCGATAGAACTTGGAACTACATTATTGTGCCAAGTTTCAGAGAGCTAGCACAAACCGTGTTTGATTTAGAGTTCCAACTACATGTATCCATATAGGAGAAAACAGAGAGAAACCTAAACATGAAAACGGTTACTGCAAAGGAACGGTTTGACCTAGAAGAATGAAATTTGGTGAGTCAAGTGGGATTGGTGTACTGATCATTAAATGGAAGTATCATCAAGATTGGGTGAAAAAATGTTTGCTGAGATTTCAGGAAACTCGTAGTTTTTTGGAAGCTTGGCAACCCCTTTCAATGAAAGTGATTCTCGTCAGTCTCTGCTTGGGGCTACTTCAATAGGACACAAACCATAGCGATAGAACTTGGAACTATATTATTGTGCCAAGTTTCAAAGCGCTACCACAAATCGTGTTTGATTTAGAGTCCCAACTACATGTATCCATATAGGAGAAAACAGAGTGAAACCTAAACATGAAAACGGTTACTGCAAAGGAACGGTTTGACCTAGAAGATCGAAATTTGGTGAGCCAAGTGGGATTGGTGTACTGATCATTAAATGGAAGTGTCATCAAGATTGGGTGAAAAAATGTTTGCTGAGATTTCATTTAACTAGTAGTTTTTTGGAAGCTTGGCCACCCCTTTCAATGAAAGTGATTCTCGTCAATCTCTGCTTGGGGCTACTTGAATAGGACACAAACCATAGCCATTGAACTTGGAACTACATTATTGTGCCAAGTTTCAAAGAGCTAGCACAAACCGTGTTTGATTCAGAGTTCCAACTACATGTATCCATATAGGAGAAAACAGAGTGAAACCTAAACATGAAAACGGTTACTGCAAAGGAACGGTTTAACCTAGAAGAACGAAATTTGGTGAGCCAAGTGGGATTGGTGTACTGATCATTAAATGGAAGTATCCTCAACATGGGGTGAAAAAACGTTTGCTGAGATTTCAGGAAACTCGTAGTTTTTTGGAAGCTTGGCAACCCCTTTAAATGAAAGTGATTCGCGTCAGTATCTGCTTGGGGCTACTTCAATAGGACACAAACCATAGCGATAGAACCTGGAACTACATTATTGTGCCAAGATTCAAAGAGCTAGCACAAACCGTGTTTGATTTAGAGTTCCAACTGCATGTATCCATATAGGAGAAAACAGAGTGAAACCTAAACATGAAAAGGGTTACTGCAAAGAAACCGTTTAACCTAGAAGAACGAAATTTGGTGAGCCAAGTGGGATTGGTGTACTGATCATTAAATGGAAGTATCATCAAGATTGGGTGAAAAAATATTTGCTGAGATTTCATTTAACTAGTAGTTTTTTGGAAGCTTGGCAACCCCTTTCAATGAAAGTGATTCTCGTCAGTCTCTGCTTGGGGCTACTTCAATAGGACACAAACCATAGCGATAGAACTTGGAACTACATTATTGTGCCAAGTTTCAAAGAGCTATCACAAACCGTGTTTGATTTAGAGTTCCAACTACATGTATCCATATAGGAGAAAACAGAGTGAAACCTAAACATGAAAACGGTTACTGCAAAGGAACGGTTTAACCTAGAAGAACGAAATTTGGTGAGCCAAGTGGGATTGGTGTACTGATCTCTAAATGAAAGTATCATCAAGATTGGGTGAAAACATGTTTGCTGAGATTTCAGGAAACTCGTAGTTTTTTGGAAGCTTGGCAACCCCTTTCAATGAAAGTGATTCTCGTCAGTCTCTGCTTGGGGCTACTTCAATAGGACACAAACCATAGCGATAGAACTTGGAACTACATTATTGTGCCAAGTTTCAAAGAGCTAGCACAAACCGTGTTTGTTTAGAGTTCCAACTACATGTATCCATATAGGAGAAAACAGAGTGAAACCTAAACATGAAAACGGTTACTGCAAAGGAACGGTTTAACCTAGAAGAACGAAATTTGGTGAGCCAAGTCGGATTGGTGTACTGATCATTAAATGGAAGTATCATCAAGATCGGGTGAAAAAATGTTTGCTGAGATTTCAGGAAACTCGTAGTTTTTTGGAAGCTTGGCAACCCCTATCAATGAAACTGATTCTCGTCAGTCTCTGATTGGGGCTACTTCAACAGAACACAAACCATAGCGATACAACTTTTAACTACATTATGGTGCCAAGTTTCAAAGAGCTAGCACAAACCGTGTTTGATTTAGAGTTCCAACTGCATGTATCCATATAGGAGAAAACAGAATGAAACCTAAACATGAAAAGGGTTACTGCAAAGAAATGGTTTAACCTAGAAGAACGAAATTTGGTGAGCCAAGTGGGATTGGTGTACTGATCATTAAATGGAAGTATCATCAAGATTGGGTGAAAAAATGTTTGCTGAGATTTCATTTAACTAGTAGTTTTTTGGAAGCTTGGCAACCCCTTTCAATGAAAGTGATTCTCGTCAGTCTCTGCTTGGGGCTACTTCAATAGGACACAAACCATAGCGATAGAACTTGGAACTACATTATTGTGCCAAGTTTCAAAGAGCTAGCACAAACCGTGTTTGATTTAGAGTTCCAACTACATGTATCCATATAGGAGAAAACAGAGTGAAACCTAAATATGAAAACGGTTACTGTAAAGGAACGGTTTAACCTAGAAGAACGAAATTTGGTGAGCCAAGTGGCTTGGTGTACTGATCATTAAATGGAAGTATCATGAAGATTGGGTGATAAAATATTTGCTGAGATTTCAGGAAACTCGTAGTTTTTTGGAAGCTTCGCAACCCCTTTCAATTAAAGTGATTCTCGTCAGTCTCTGCTTGGGGCTACTTCAATAGGACTCAAACCTTCGTGATAGAACTTCGAACTTCATTATTGTGTCAAGTTTCAAAGAGCTAGAACAAACCGTGTTTGAGTTAGAGTTCCAACTACATGTAACCATATAGGAGAAAACAGAGTGAAACCTAAACATGAAAATGGTTACTGGAAAGGAACGGTTTAACCTAGAAGAACGAAATTTGGTGAGCCAAGTGGGATTGGTGTACTGATCATTAAATGGAAGTATCATCAAGATGGGGTGAAAAAATGTTTGCTGAGATTTCAAGAAACTCGTAGTTTTTAGGAAGCTTGGCAACCCCTTTCAATGAAAGTGATTCTCGTCAGTCTCTGCTTGGGGCTACTTCAATAGGACACAAACCATAGCGATAGAACTTGGAACTACATTATTGTGCCAAGTTTCAAAGAGCTAGCACAAACCGTGTTTGATTTAGAGTTCCAACTACATGTACCCATATAGGAGAAAACAGAGTGAAACCTAAACATGAAAACGGTTACTGCAAAGGAACGGTTTAACCTAGAAGAACGAAATTTGGTGAGCGAAGTGGGATTGGTGTACTGATCATTAAATGGAAGTATTATCAAGATGGGGTGAAAAAATGTTTTCTGAGATTTCAGGAAACTCGTAGTTTTTTGGAAGCTTTGCAACCCATTTCAATGAAAGTGATTCTCGTCAGTCTCTGCTTGGGGCTACTTCAATACAACACAAACCATAGCGATAGAATTTTTAACTACATTATTGTGCCAAGTTTCAAAGAGCTAGCACAAACCGTGTTTGATTTAGAGTTCCAACTGCATGTATCCATATAGGAGAAAACAGAGTGAAACCTAAACATGAAAAGGGTTACTGCAAAGAAACGGTTTAACCTAGAAGAATGAAATTTGGTGAGCCAAGTGGGATTGGTGTACTGATCATTAAATGGAAGTGTCATCAAGATTGGGTGAAAAAATGTTTGCTGAGATTTCAGTAAACTCGTAGTTTTTTGGAAGCTTGGCAACCCCATTCAATGAAAATGATTCTCGTCAGTCTCTGCTTGGGGCTACTTCAATAGGACACAAACCATAGCTATAGAACTTGGAACTACATTATTGTGTCAAGTTTCAAAGAGCTAGCACAAACCGTGTTTGATTTAGAGTTCCAACTACATGTATCCATATAGGAGAAAACAGAGTGAAACCTAAACATGAAAACGGTTACTGCAAAGGAACGGTTTAACCTAGAAGAACGAAATTTGGTGAGCCAAGTGGGATTGGTGTACTGATCATTACCTGCAAGTATCATCAAGATTGGGTGAAAAAATGTTTGCTGAGATTTCAGGAAACTCGTAGTTTTTTGGAAGCTTGGAAACCCCTTTCAATGAAAGTGATTCTCGTCAGTCTCTGCTTGGGGCTACTTTAATAGGACACAAACCATAGCGATAGAACTTGGAACTATATTATTGTGCCACGTTTCAAAGCGCTACCACAAATCGTGTTTGATTTAGAGTTCCAAATACATGTTACATATAGGAGAAAACAGAGTGAAACCTAAACATGAAAACGGTTACTGCAAAGGAACGGTTTGACCTAGAAGAATGAAATTTGGTGAGCCAAGTGGGATTGGTGTACTGATCCTTAAATGGAAGTATCATCAAGATTGGTTGAAAAAATGTTTGCTGAGATTTCATTTAACTAGTAGTTTTTTGGAAGCTTGGCAAACCCTTTCAATGAAAGTGATTCTCGTCAGTCTCTGCTTGGGGCTACTTCAATAGGACACAAACCATAGCGATAGAACTTGGAACTACATTATTGTGCCAAGTTTCAAAGAGCTAGCACAAACCGTGTTTGATTTAGAGTTCCAACTACATGTATCTATATAGGAGAAAACAGAGTGAAACCTAAACATGAAAACGGTTACTGCAAAGGAACGGTTTAACCTAGAAGAACGAAATTTGGTGAGCCAAGTGGGTTGGTGTACTGATCATTAAATGGAAGTATCATGAAGATTGGGTCAAAAAATATTTGCCGAGATTTCAGGAAACTCTTAGTTTTTTGGAAGCTTCGCAACCCCTTTCAATTAAAGTGATTCTCGTCAGTCTCTGCTTGGGGCTACTTCAATAGGACACAAACCATAGCGATAGAACTTGGAACTACATTATTGTGCCAAGTTTCAAAGAGCTAGCACAAACCGTGTTTGATTTAGAGTTCCAACTACATGTATCCATATAGGAGAAAACAGAGTGAAACCTAAACATGAAAACGGTTACTGCAAAGGAACGGTTTAACCTAGAAGAACGAAATTTGGTGAGCCAAGTGGGATTGGTGTACTAATCATTAAATGGTAGTATCATCAAGATGGGGAGAAAAAATGTTTTCTGGATTTCAGGAAACTCGTAGTTTTTTGGAAGCTTGGCAACCCATTTCAATGAAAGTGATTCTCGTCAGTCTCTGCTTGGGGCTACTTCAATAGAACACAAACCATAGCGATATAATTTTTAACTACATTATTGTGCCATGTTTCAAAGAGCTAGCACAAACCGTGTTTGATTTAGAGTTCCAACTGCATGTATCCATATAGGAGAAAACAGAGTGAAACCTAAACATGAAAAGGGTTACTGCAAAGAAACGGTTTAACCTAGAAGAACGAAATTTGGTGAGCCAAGTGGGATTGGTGTACTGATCATTAAATGGAAGTATCATCAAGATTGGGTGAAAAAATGTTTGCTGAGATTTCAGTAAACTCGTAGTTTTTTGGAAGCTTGGCAACCCCTTTCAATGAAAATGATTCTCGTCAGTCTCTGCTTGGGGCTACTTCAGTAGGACACAAACCATAGCTATAGAACTTGGAACTACATTATTGTGCCAAGTTTCAAAGAGCTAGCACAAACCGTGTTTGATTTAGAGTTCCAACTACATGTATCCATGTAGGAGAAAACAGAGAGAAACCTAAACATGAAAACGGTTACTGCAAAGGAACGGTTTGACCTAGAAGAACGAAATTTGGTGAGCCAAGTGGGATTGGTGTACTGATCATTACCTGCAAGTATCATCAAGATTGGGTGAAAAAATGTTTGCTGAGATTTCAGGAAACTCGTAGTTTTTTGGAAGCTTGGAAACCCCTTTCAATGAAAGTGATTCTCGTCAGTCTCTGCTTGCGGCTACTTCAATAGGACACAAACCATAGCGATAGAACTTGGAACTATATTATTGTGCCACGTTTCAAAGCGCTACCACAAATCGTGTTTGATTTAGAGTTCCAACTACATGTTACATATAGGAGAAAACAGAGTGAAACCTAAACATGAAAACGGTTACTGCAAAGGAACGGTTTGACCTAGAAGAATGAAATTTGGTGAGCCAAGTGGGATTGGTGTACTGATCATTAAATGGAAGTATCATCAAGATTGGGTGAAAAAATGTTTGCTGAGATCATTTAACTAGTAGTTTTTTGGAAGCTTAGCAAACCCTTTCAATGAAAGTGAATCTCGTCAGTCTCTGCTTGGGGCTACTTCAATAGGACACAAACCATAGCGATAGAACTTGGAACTACATTATTGTGCCAAGTTTCAAAGAGCTAGCACAAACCGTGTTTGATTTAGAGTTCCAACTGCATGTATCCATATAGGAGAAAACAGAGTGAAACCTAAACATGAAAACGGTTACTGCAAAGGAACGGTTTAACCTAGAAGAACGAAATTTGGTGAGCCAAGTGGGATTGGTGTACTGATCATTAAATGGAAGTGTCATCAAGATTGTGTGAAAAAATGTTTGCTGAGATTTCATTTAACTAGCAGTTTTTTGGAAGCTTGGCAACCCCTTTCAATGAAAGTGATTCTCGTCAGTCTCTGCTTGGGGCTACTTCAATAGGACACAAACCATAGCCATTGAACTTGGAACTACATTATTGTGCCAAGTTTCAAAGAGCTAGCACAACCCGTGTTTGATTTAGAGTTCCAACTACATGTATCCATATAGGAGAAAACAGAGTGAAACCTAAACATGAAAACGGTTACTGCAAAGGAACGGTTTAACCTAGAAGAACGAAATTTGGTGAGCCAAGTGGGATTGGTGTACTGATCATTCAATGGAAGTATCATCAAGATGGGGTGAAAAAATGTTTTCTGAGATTTCAGGAAACTCGTAGTTTTCTGGAAGCTTGGCAACCCATTTCAATGAAAGTGATTCTCGTCAGTCTCTGCTTGGGGCTACTTCAATAGAACACAAACCATAGCGATAGAATTTTTAACTACATTATTGTGCCAAGTTTCAAAGAGCTAGCACAAACCGTGTTTGATTTAGAGTTCCAACTGCATGTATCCATATAGGAGAAAACAGAGTGAAACCTAAACATGAAAAGGGTTACTACAAAGAAACGGTTTAACCTAGAAGAACGAAATTTGGTGAGCCAAGTGGGATTGGTGTACTGATCATTAAATGGAAGTATCATCAAGATGGGGTGAAAAAATGTTTGCTGAGATTTCAGTAAACTCGTAGTTTTTTGGAAGCTTGGCAACCCCTTTCAATGAAAATGATTCTCGTCAGTCTCTGCTTGGGGCTACTTCAATAGGACACAAACCATAGCTATAGAACTTGGAACTACATTATTGTGCCAAGTTTCAAAGAGCTAGCACAAACCGTGTTTGATTTAGAGTTCCAACTACATGTATCCATAAAGGGGAAAACAGAGTGAAACCTAAACATGAAAACGGTTACTGCAAAGGAACGGTTTAACCTAGAAGAACGAAATTTGGTGAGCCAAGTGGGATTGGTGTACTGATCATTAATTGGAAGTATAATCAACATTGGGTGAAAAAATGTTTGCTGATATATCAGGAAACTCGTAGTTTTTTGGAAGCTTGGCAACACCTTTCAATGGAAGTGATTCTCGTCAGTCTCTGCTTGGGGCTACTTCAATAGGACACAAACCATAGCGATAGACCTTGGAACTACATTATTGTGCCAAGTTTCAAAGAGCTAGCACAAACCGTGTTTGATTTAGAGTTCCAACTACATATATCCATATAGGAGAAAACAGAGAGAAACCTAAACATGAAAACGGTTACTGCAAAGGAACGGTTTGACCTAGAAGAACGAAATTTGGTGAGCCAAGTGGGATTGGTGTACTGATCATTACCTGCAAGTATCATCAAGATTGGGTGAAAAAATGTTTGCTGAGATTTCAGGAAACTCGTAGTTTTTTGGAAGCTTGGAAACCCCTTTCAATGAAAGTGATTCTCGTCAGTCTCTGCTTGCGGCTACTTCAATAGGACACAAACCATAGCGATAGAACTTGGAACTATATTATTGTGCCACGTTTCAAAGCGCTACCACAAATCGTGTTTGATTTAGAGTTCCAACTACATGTATCCATATAGGAGAAAACAGAGTGAAACCTAAACATGAAATCGGTTAGTGCAAAGGAACGGTTTGACCTAGAAGAACGAAATTTGGTGAGCCAAGTTGGATTGGTGTACTGATCATTAAATGGAAGTATCATCAAGATTGGGTGAAAAAATGTTTGCTGAGATTTCAGGAAACTCGTAGTTTTTTGGAAGCTTGGCAACCCCTTTCAATGAAAGTGTTTCTCGTCAGTCTCTGCTTGGGGCTACTTCAATAGGACACAAACCATAGCGATAGAACTTGGAACTACATTATTGTGCCAAGTTTCAAAGAGCTAGCACAAACCGTGTTTGATTTAGAGTTCCAACTACATGTATCCATATAGGAGAAAACAGAGTGAAACCTAAACATGAAAACGGTTACTGCAAAGGAACGGTTTAACCTAGAAGAACGAAATTTGGTGAGCCAAGTGGGTTGGTGTACTGATCATTAAATGGAAGTATCAAGAAGATTGGGTGAAAAAATATTTGCTGAGATTTCAGGAAACTCGTAGTTTTTTGGAAGCTTCGCAACCCCTTTCAATTAAAGTGATTCTCGTCAGTCTTTGCTTGGGGCTACTTCAATAGGACACAAACCATAGCGAAAGAACTTGGAACTACATTATTTTGCCAAGTATCAAAGAGCTAGCACAAACCGTGTTTGATTTAGAGTTCCAACTACATGTATCCATATAGGAGAAAACAGAGTGAAACCTAAACATGAAAACGGTTACTGCAAAGGAACGGTTTAACCTAGAAGAACGAAATTTGGTGAGCCAAGTGGGATTGGTGTACTGATCATTAAATGGAAGTATCATCAAGATTGGGTTAAAAAATTTTGCCGAGATTTCAGGAAACTCGTAGTTTTTTGGAAGCTTGGCAACCCCTTTCAATGAAAGTGATTCTCGTCAGTCTCTGATTGGGGCTACTTCAATAGGACACAAACCTTCGTGATAGAACTTCGAACTTCATTATTGTGTCAAGTTTCAAAGAGCTAGAACAAACCGTGTTTGAGTTAGAGTTCCAACTACATGTAACCAAATAGGAGAAAACAGAGTGAAACCTAAACATGAAAACGGTTACTGGAAAGGAACGGTTTAACCTAGAAGAACGAAATTTGGTGAGCCAAGTGGGATTGGTGTACTGATCATTACCTACAAGTATCATCAAGATTGGGTGAAAAAATGTTTGCTGAGATTTCAGGAAACTCGTAGTTTTTTGGAAGCTTGGAAACCCCTTTCAATGAAAGTGATTCTCGTCAGTCTCTGCTTGGGGCTACTTCAATAGGACACAAACCATAGCGATAGAACTTGGAACTATATTATTGTGCCACGTTTCAAAGTGCTACCACAAATCGCGTTTGATATAGAGTTCCAACTACATGTTACATATAGGAGAAAACAGAGTGAAACCTAAACATGAAAACGGTTACTGCAAAGGAACGGTTTGACCTAGAAGAAGGAAATTTGGTGAGCCAAGTGGGATTGGTGTACTGATCATTAAATGGAAGTGTCATCAAGATTGGGTGAAAAAATGTTTGCTGAGATTTCATTTAACTAGTAGATTTTTGGAAGCTTGGCAACCCCATTCAATGAAAGTGATTCTCGTCAATCTCTGCTTGGGGCTACTTGAATAGGACACAAACCATAGCCATTGAACTTGGAACTACATTATTGTGCCAAGTTTCAAGGAGCTAGCACAAACCGTGTTTGATTTAGAGTTCCAACTACATGTATCCATATAGGAGAAAACAGAGTGAAACCTAAACATGAAAACGGTTACTGCAAAGGAACGGTTTAACCTAGAAGAACGAAATTTGGTGAGCCAAGTGGGATTGGTGTACTGATAATTAAATGGAAGTATCATCAAGATGGGGTGAAAAAATGTTTTCTGAGATTTCAGGAAACTCGTAGTTTTTTGGAAGCTTGGCAACCCCTTTCAATGAAACTGATTCTCATCAGTCTCTGATTGGGGCTACTTCAATAGAACACAAACCATAGCGATAGAACTTTTAACTACATTATGGTGCCAAGTTTCAAAGAGCTAGCACAAACCGTGTTTGATTTAGAGTTCCAACTGCATGTATCCATATAGGAGAAAACAGAGTGTAACCTAAACATGAAAACGGTTACTGCAAAGGAACGGTTTAACCTAGAAGAACGAAATTTGGTGAGCCAAGTGGGATTGGTGTACTGATCATTAAATGGAAGTATCATCAAGATTGGGTGAAAAAATGTTTGCTGAGATTTCATTTAACTAGTAGTTTTTTGGAAGCTTGGCAACCCCTTTCAATGAAAGTGATTCTCGTCAGTCTCTGCTTGGGGCTACTTCAATAGGACACAAACCATAGCGATAGAACTTGGAACTACATTATTGTGCCAAGTTTCAAAGAGGTAGCACAAACCGTGTTTGATTTAGAGTTCCAACTACATGTATCCATATAGGAGAAAACAGAGTGAAACCTAAACATGAAACCGGTTACTGCAAAGGAACGGTTTAACCTAGAAGAACGAAATTTGGTGAGCCAAGTGGGTTGGTGTACTGATCATTAAATGGAAGTATCATGAAGATTGGGTCAAAAAATATTTGCTGAGATTTCAGGAAACTCGTAGTTTTTTGGAAGGTTGGCAACCCCTTTCAATGAAAGTGATTCTCGTCAGTCTCTACTTGGGGCTACTTCAATAGAACACAAACCATAGCGATAGAACTTTTAACTACATTATTGTGCCAAGTTTCAAAGAGCTAGCACAAACCATGTTTGATTTAGAGTTCCAACTGCATGTATCCATATAGGAGAAAACAGAGTGAAACCTAAACATGAAAACGGTTACTGCAAAGGAACGGTTTGACCTAGAAGAACGAAATTTGGTGAGCCAAGTGGGATTGGTGTACTGCTCATTAAGTGGAATTATCATCAAGATTGGGTGAAAAAAAATGTTTGCTGAAATATCAGGAAACTCGTAGTTTTTTGGAAGCTTGGCAACCCCTTTCAATGGAAGTGATTCTCGTCAGTCTCTGCTTGGGGCTACTTCAATAGGACACAAACCATAGCGATAGACCTTGGAACTACATTGTTGTGCCAAGTTTCAAAGAGCTAGCACAAACCGTGTTTGATTTAGAGTTCCAACTACATGCATCCATATAGGAGAAAACAGAGAGAAACCTAAACATGAAAACGGTTACTGCAAAGGAACGGTTTGACCTAGAAGAACGAAATTTGGTGAGCCAAGTGGGATTGGTGTACTGATCATTAAATGGAAGTATCATCAAGATGGGGTGAAAAAATGTTTGCTGAGATTTCATTTAACTAGTAGTTTTTTGGAAGCTTGGCAACCCCTTTCAATGAAAGTGATTCTCGTCAGTCTCTGCTTGGAGCTACTTCAATAGGACACAAACCATAGCGATAGAACTTGGAACTACATTATTGTGCCAAGATTCAAAGAGCTAGCACAAACCGTGTTTGATTTAGAGTTCCAACTACATGTATCCATATAGGAGAAAACAGATTGAAACCTAAACATGAAAACGGTTACTGCAAAGGAACGGTTTGACCTAGAAGAATGAAATTTGGTGAGCCAAGTGGGATTGGTGTACTGATCATTAAATGGAAGTATCATCAAGATTGGGTGAAAAAATGTTTGCTGAGATTTCATTTAACTAGTAGTTTTTAGGAAGCTTGGCAACCCCTTTCAATGAAAGTGATTCTCGTCAGTCTCTGCTTGGGGCTACTTCAATAGGACACAAACCTTCGTGATAGAACTTCGAACTTCATTATTGTGTCAAGTTTCAAAGAGCTAGAACAAACCGTGTTTGAGTTAGAGTTCCAACTACATGTATCCATATAGGAGAAAACAGAGTGAAACCTAAACATGAAATCGGTTAGTGCAAAGGAACGGTTTGACCTAGAAGAACGAAATTTGGTGAGCCAAGTTGGATTGGTGTACTGATCATTAAATGGAAGTATCATCAAGATTGGGTGAAAAAATGTTTGCTGAGATTTCAGGAAACTCGTAGTTTTTTGGAAGCTTGGCAACCCCTTTCAATGAAAGTGATTCTCGTCAGTCTCTGCTTGGGGCTACTTCAATAGGACACAAACCATAGCGATAGAACTTGGAACTACATTATTGTGCCAAGTTTCAAAGAGCTAGCACAAACCGTGTTTGATTTAGAGTTCCAACTACATGTATCCATATAGGAGAAAACAGTGTGAAACCTAAACATGAAAACGGTTACTGCAAAGGAACGGTTTAACCTAGAAGAACGAAATTTGGTGAGCCAAGTGGGTTGGTGTACTGATCATTAAATGGAAGTATCAAGAAGATTGGGTGAAAAAATATTTGCTGAGATTTCAGGAAACTCGTAGTTTTTTGGAAGCTTCGCAACCCCTTTCAATTAAAGTGATTCTCGTCAGTCTTTGCTTGGGGCTACTTCAATAGGACACAAACCATAGCGAAAGAACTTGGAACTACATTATTTTGCCAAGTATCAAAGAGCTAGCACAAACCGTGTTTGATTTAGAGTTCCAACTACATGTATCCATATAGGAGAAAACAGAGTGAAACCTAAACATGAAAACGGTTACTGCAAAGGAACGGTTTAACCTAGAAGAACGAAATTTGGTGAGCCAAGTGGGATTGGTGTACTGATCATTAAATGGAAGTATCATCAAGATTGGGTTAAAAAATTTTGCCGAGATTTCAGGAAACTCGTAGTTTTTTGGAAGCTTGGCAACCCCTTTCAATGAAAGTGATTCTCGTCAGTCTCTGATTGGGGCTACTTCAATAGGACACAAACCTTCGTGATAGAACTTCGAACTTCATTATTGTGTCAAGTTTCAAAGAGCTAGAACAAACCGTGTTTGAGTTAGAGTTCCAACTACATGTAACCAAATAGGAGAAAACAGAGTGAAACCTAAACATGAAAACGGTTACTGGAAAGGAACGGTTTAACCTAGAAGAACGAAATTTGGTGAGCCAAGTGGGATTGGTGTACTGATCATTACCTACAAGTATCATCAAGATTGGGTGAAAAAATGTTTGCTGAGATTTCAGGAAACTCGTAGTTTTTTGGAAGCTTGGAAACCCCTTTCAATGAAAGTGATTCTCGTCAGTCTCTGCTTGGGGCTACTTCAATAGGACACAAACCATAGCGATAGAACTTGGAACTATATTATTGTGCCACGTTTCAAAGCGCTACCACAAATCGCGTTTGATATAGAGTTCCAACTACATGTTACATATAGGAGAAAACAGAGTGAAACCTAAACATGAAAACGGTTACTGCAAAGGAACGGTTTGACCTAGAAGAAGGAAATTTGGTGAGCCAAGTGGGATTGGTGTACTGATCATTAAATGGAAGTGTCATCAAGATTGGGTGAAAAAATGTTTGCTGAGATTTCATTTAACTAGTAGATTTTTGGAAGCTTGGCAACCCCATTCAATGAAAGTGATTCTCGTCAATCTCTGCTTGGGGCTACTTGAATAGGACACAAACCATAGCCATTGAACTTGGAACTACATTATTGTGCCAAGTTTCAAGGAGCTAGCACAAACCGTGTTTGATTTAGAGTTCCAACTACATGTATCCATATAGGAGAAAACAGAGTGAAACCTAAACATGAAAACGGTTACTGCAAAGGAACGGTTTAACCTAGAAGAACGAAATTTGGTGAGCCAAGTGGGATTGGTGTACTGATAATTAAATGGAAGTATCATCAAGATGGGGTGAAAAAATGTTTTCTGAGATTTCAGGAAACTCGTAGTTTTTTGGAAGCTTGGCAACCCCTTTCAATGAAACTGATTCTCATCAGTCTCTGATTGGGGCTACTTCAATAGAACACAAACCATAGCGATAGAACTTTTAACTACATTATGGTGCCAAGTTTCAAAGAGCTAGCACAAACCGTGTTTGATTTAGAGTTCCAACTGCATGTATCCATATAGGAGAAAACAGAGTGTAACCTAAACATGAAAACGGTTACTGCAAAGGAACGGTTTAACCTAGAAGAACGAAATTTGGTGAGCCAAGTGGGATTGGTGTACTGATCATTAAATGGAAGTATCATCAAGATTGGGTGAAAAAATGTTTGCTGAGATTTCATTTAACTAGTAGTTTTTTGGAAGCTTGGCAACCCCTTTCAATGAAAGTGATTCTCGTCAGTCTCTGCTTGGGGCTACTTCAATAGGACACAAACCATAGCGATAGAACTTGGAACTACATTATTGTGCCAAGTTTCAAAGAGGTAGCACAAACCGTGTTTGATTTAGAGTTCCAACTACATGTATCCATATAGGAGAAAACAGAGTGAAACCTAAACATGAAACCGGTTACTGCAAAGGAACGGTTTAACCTAGAAGAACGAAATTTGGTGAGCCAAGTGGGTTGGTGTACTGATCATTAAATGGAAGTATCATGAAGATTGGGTCAAAAAATATTTGCTGAGATTTCAGGAAACTCGTAGTTTTTTGGAAGGTTGGCAACCCCTTTCAATGAAAGTGATTCTCGTCAGTCTCTACTTGGGGCTACTTCAATAGAACACAAACCATAGCGATAGAACTTTTAACTACATTATTGTGCCAAGTTTCAAAGAGCTAGCACAAACCATGTTTGATTTAGAGTTCCAACTGCATGTATCCATATAGGAGAAAACAGAGTGAAACCTAAACATGAAAACGGTTACTGCAAAGGAACGGTTTGACCTAGAAGAACGAAATTTGGTGAGCCAAGTGGGATTGGTGTACTGATCATTACCTGCAAGTATCATCAAGATTGGGTGAAAAAATGTTTGCTGAGATTTCAGGAAACTCGTAGTTTTTTGGAAGCTTGGAAACCCCTTTCAATGAAAGTGATTCTCGTCAGTCTCTGCTTGGGGCTACTTCAATAGGACACAAACCATAGCAATAGAACTTGGAACTATATTATTGTGCCACGTTTCAAAGCGCTACCACAAATCGTGTTTGATATAGAGTTCCAACTACATGTTACATATAGGAGAAAACAGAGTGAAACCTAAACATGAAAACGGTTACTGCAAAGGAACGGTTTGACCTAGAAGAAGGAAATTTGGTGAGCCAAGTGGGATTGGTGTACTTATCATTAAATGGAAGTGTCATCAAGATTGGGTGAAAAAATGTTTGCTGAGATTTCATTTAACTAGTAGTTTTTTGGAAGCTTGGCAACCCCATTCAATGAAAGTGATTCTCGTCAATCTCTGCTTGGGGCTACTTGAATAGGACACAAACCATAGCCATTGAACTTGGAACTACATTATTACGCCAAGTTTCAAGGAGCTAGCACAAACCGTGTTTGATTTAGAGTTCCAACTACATGTATCCATATAGGAGAAAACAGAGTGAAACCTAAACATGAAAACGGTTACTGCAAAGGAACGGTTTAACCTAGAAGAACGAAATTTGGTGAGCCAAGTGGGATTGGTGTACTGATCATTAAATGGAAGTATCATCAAGATGGGGTGAAAAAATGTTTTCTGAGATTTCAGGAAACTCGTAGTTTTTTGGAAGCTTGGCAACCCCTTTCAATGAAACTGATTCTCGTCAGTCTCTGATTGGGGCTACTTCAATAGAACACAAACCATAGCGATAGAACTTTTAACTACATTATTTTGCCAAGTTTCAAAGAGCTAGCACAAACCGTGTTTGATTTAGAGTTCCAACTGCATGTATCCATATAGGAGAAAACAGAGTGTAACCTAAACATGAAAAGGGTTATTGCAAAGAAACGGTTTAACCTAGAAGAACGAAATTTGGTGAGCCAAGTGGGATTGGTGTACTGATCATTAAATGGAAGTATCATCAAGATTGGGTGAAAAAATGTTTGCTGAGATTTCATTTAACTAGTAGTTTTTTGGAAGCTTGGCAACCCCCTTCAATGAAAGTGATTCTCGTCAGTCTCTGCTTGGGGCTACTTCAATAGGACACAAAACCATAGCGATAGAACTTGGAACTACATTATTGTGCCAAGTTTCAAAGAGGTAGCACAAACCGTGTTTGATTTAGAGTTCCAACTACATGTATCCATATAGGAGAAAACAGAGTGAAACCTAAACATGAAAACGGTTACTGCAAAGGAACGGTTTAACCTAGAAGAACGAAATTTGGTGAGCCAAGTGGGTTGGTGTACTGATCATTAAATGGAAGTATCATGAAGATTGGGTCAAAAAATATTTGCTGAGATTTCAGGAAAATCGTAGTTTTTTGGAAGCTTGGCAACCCCTTTCAATGAAAGTGATTCTCGTCAGTCTCTGCTTGGGGCTACTTCAATAGGACACAAACCATAGCGATAGAACTTGGAACTACATTATTTTGACAAGTTTCAAAGAGCTAGCACAAACCGTGTTTGATTTAGAGTTCCAACTACATGTATCCATACAGGAGAAAACAGAGTGAAACCTAAACATGAAAACGGTTACTGCAAAGGAACGGTTTAACCTAGAAGAACGAAATTTGGTGAGCCAAGTGGGATTGGTGTACTGATCATTAAATGGAAGTATCATCAAGATTGGGTTAAAAAATTTTGCTGAGATTTCAGGAAACTCGTAGTTTTTTGGAAGCTTGGCAACCCATTTCAATGAAAGTGATTCTCGTCAGTCTCTGCTTGGGGCTACTTCAATAGGACACAAACCTTCGTGATAGAACTTCGAACTTCATTATTGTATCAAGTTTCAAAGAGCTAGAACAAACCGTGTTTGAGTTAGAGTTCCCACTACATGTATCCATATAGGAGAAAACAGAGTGAAACCTAAACATGAAAACGGTTACTGCAAAGGAACGGTTTAACCTAGAAGAACGAAATTTGGTGAGCCAAGTGGGATTGGTGTACTGCTCATTAAGTGGAATTATCATCAAGATTGGGTGAAAAAATGTTTGCTGAAATATCAGGAAACTCGTAGTTTTTTGGAAGCTTGGCAACCCCTTTCAATGGAAGTGATTCTCGTCAGTCTCTGCTTGGGGCTACTTCAATAGGACACAAACCATAGCGATAGACCTTGGAACTACATTGTTGTGCCAAGTTTCAAAGAGCTAGCACAAACCGTGTTTGATTTAGAGTTCCAACTACATGCATCCATATAGGAGAAAACAGAGAGAAACCTAAACATGAAAACGGTTACTGCAAAGGAACGGTTTGACCTAGAAGAACGAAATTTGGTGAGCCAAGTGGGATTGGTGTACTGATCATTAAATGGAAGTATCATCAAGATGGGGTGAAAAAATGTTTGCTGAGATTTCATTTAACTAGTAGTTTTTTGGAAGCTTGGCAACCCCTTTCAATGAAAGTGATTCTCGTCAGTCTCTGCTTGGAGCTACTTCAATAGGACACAAACCATAGCGATAGAACTTGGAACTACATTATTGTGCCAAGATTCAAAGAGCTAGCACAAACCGTGTTTGATTTAGAGTTCCAACTACATGTATCCATATAGGAGAAAACAGATTGAAACCTAAACATGAAAACGGTTACTGCAAAGGAACGGTTTAACCTAGAAGAACGAAATTTGGTGAGCCAAGTGGGATTGGTGTACTGATCATTAAGTGGAAGTATCATCAAGATTGGGTGAAAAAATGTTTGCTGAAATATCAGGAAACTCGTAGTTTTTTGGAAGCTTGGCAACCCCTTTCAATGGAAGTGATTCTCGTCAGTCTCTGCTTGGGGCTACTTCAATAGGACACAAACCATAGCGATAGACCTTGGAACTACATTGTTGTGCCAAGTTTCAAAGAGCTAGCACAAACCGTGTTTGATTTAGAGTTCCAACTACATGTATCCATATAGGAGAAAACAGAGAGAAACTTAAACTTGAAAACGGTTACTGCAAAGGAACGGTTTGACCTAGAAGAACGAAATTTGGTGAGCCAAGTGGGATTGGTGTACTGATCATTACCTGCAAGTATCATCAAGATTGGGTGAAAAAATGTTTGCTGAGATTTCAGGAAACTCGTAGTTTTTTGGAAGCTTGGAAACCCCTTTCAATGAAAGTGATTCTCGTCAGTCTCTGCTTGGGGCTACTTCAATAGGACACAAACCATAGCGATAGAACTTGGAACTATATTATTGTGCCACGTTTCAAAGCGCTACCACAAATCGTGTTTGATTTAGAGTTCCAACTACATGTTACATATAGGAGAAAACAGAGTGAAACCTAAACATGAAAACGGTTACTGCAAAGGAACGGTTTGACCTAGAAGAATGAAATTTGGTGAGCCAAGTGGGATTGGTGTACTGATCATTAAATGGAAGTATCATCAAGATTGGGTGAAAAAATGTTTGCTGAGATTTCATTTAACTAGTAGTTTTTAGGAAGCTTGGCAACCCCTTTCAATGAAAGTGATTCTCGTCAGTCTCTGCTTGGGGCTACTTCTATAGGACACAAACCTTCGTGATAGAACTTCGAACTTCATTATTGTGTCAAGTTTCAAAGAGCTAGAACAAACCGTGTTTGAGTTAGAGTTCCAACTACATGTAACCATATAGGAGAAAACAGAGTGAAACCTAAACATGAAAACGGTTACTGGAAAGGAACGGTTTAACCTAGAAGAATGAAATTTGGTGAGCCAAGTGGGATTGGTGTACTGATCATTAAATGGAAGTATCATCAAGATGGGGTGAAAAAATGTTTGCTGAGATTTCAGGAAACTCGTAGTTTTTTGGAAGCTTGGCAACCCCTTTCAATGAAAGTGATTCTCGTCAGTCTCTGCTTGGGGCTACTTCAATAGGACACAAACCATAGCGATAGAACTTGGAACTACATTATTGTGCCAAGTTTCAAAGAGGTAGCACAAACCGTGTTTGATTTAGAGTTCCAACTACATGTATCCATATAGGAGAAAACAGAGTGAAACCTAAACATGAAAACGGTTACTGCAAAGGAACGGTTTAACCTAGAAGAACGAAATTTGGTGAGCCAAGTGGGATTGGTGTACTGATCATTAAATGGAAGTGTCATCAAGATTGGGTGAAAAAATGTTTGCTTAGATTTCAGGAAACTCGTAGTTTTTTGGAAGCTTGGCAACCCCTTTCAATGAAAGTGATTCTCGTCAGTCTCTGCTTGGGGCTACTTCAATAGGACACAAACCATAGCCATTGAACTTGGAACTACATTATTGTGCCAAGTTTCAAAGAGCTAGCACAACCCGTGTTTGATTTAGAGTTCCAACTACATGTATCCATATAGGAGAAAACAGAGTGAAACCTAAACATGAAAACGGTTACTGCAAAGGAACGGTTTAACCTAGAAGAACGAAATTTGGTGAGCCAAGTGGGATTGGTGTACTAATCATTAAATGGAAGTATCATCAAGATGGGGTGAAAAAATGTTTTCTGAGATTTCAGTAAACTCGTAGTTTTTTGGAAGCTTGGCAACCCATTTCAATGAAAGTGATTCTCGTCAGTCTCTGCTTGGGGCTACTTCAATAGAACACAAACCATAGCGATAGAATTTTTAACTACATTATTGTGCCAAGTTTCAAAGAGCTAGCACAAACCGTGTTTGATTTAGAGTTCCAACTGCATGTATCCATATAGGAGAAAACAGAGTGAAACCTAAACATGAAAAGGGTTACTGCAAAGAAACGGTTTAACCTAGAAGAATGAAATTTGGTGAGCCAAGTGGGATTGGTGTACTGATCATTAAATGGAAGTATCATCAAGATTGGGTGAAAAAATGTTTGCTGTGATTTCAGTAAACTCGTAGTTTTTTGGAAGCTTGGCAACCCCTTTCAATGAAAATGATTCTCGTCAGTCTCTGCTTGGGGCTACTTCAATAGGACACAAACCATAGCTATAGAACTTGGAACTACATTATTGTGCCAAGTTTCAAAGAGCTAGCACAAACCGTGTTTGATTTAGAGTTCCAACTACATGTATCCATATAGGAGAAAACAGAGTGAAACCTAAACATGAAAACGGTTACTGCAAAGGAACGGTTTAACGTAGAAGAACCAAATTTGGTGAACCAAGTGGGATTGGTGTACTGATCATTAAGTGGAAGTATCATCAAGATTGGGTGAAAAAATGTTTGCTGAAATATCAGGAAACTCGTAGTTTTCTGGAAGCTTGGCAACCCCTTTCAATGGAAGTGATTCTCGTCAGTCTCTGCTTGGGGCTACTTCAATAGGACACAAACCATAGCGATAGACCTTGGAACTACATTGTTGTGCCAAGTTTCAAAGAGCTAGCACAAACCGTGTTTGATTTAGAGTTCCAACTACATGTATCCATATAGGAGAAAACAGAGAGAAACCTAAACATGAAAACGGTTACTGCAAAGGAACGGTTTGACCTAGAAGAACGAAATTTGGTGAGCCAAGTTGGATTGGTGTACTGATCATTAAATGGAAGTATCATCAAGATTGGGTGAAAAAATATTTGCTGAGATTTTAGGAAACTCGTAGTTTTTTGGAAGCTTGGAAACCCCTTTCAATGAAAGTGATTCTCGTCAGTCTCTGCTTGGGGCTACTTCAATAGGACACAAACCATAGCGATAGAACTTGGAACTATATTATTGTGCCACGTTTCAAAGCGCTACCACAAATCTTGTTTGATTTAGAGTTCCAACTACATGTTACATATAGGAGAAAACAGAGTGAAACCTAAACATGAAAACGGTTACTGCAAAGGAATGGTTTGACCTAGAAGAATGAAATTTGGTGAGCCAAGTGGGTTGGTGTACTGATCATTAAATGGAAGTATCATCAAGATTGGGTGAAAAAATGTTTGCTGAGATTTCATTTAACTAGTAGTTTTTTGGAAGCTTGGCAACCCCTTTCAATTAAAGTGATTCTCGTCAGTCTCTGCTTGGGTCTACTTCAATAGGACACAAACCATAGCGATAGAACTTGGAACTACATTATTGTGCCAAGTTTCAAAGAGCTAGCACAAACGGTGTTTGATTTAGAGTTCCAACTACATGTATCCATATAGGAGAAAACAGAGTGAAACCTAAACATGAAAACGGTTACTGCAAAGGAATGGTTTAACCTAGAAGAACGAAATTTGGTGAGCCAAGTGGGTTGGTGTACTGATAATTAAATGGAAGTATCATGAAGATTGGGTGAAAAAATATTTGCTGATATTTCAGGAAACTCGTAGTTTTTTGGAAGCTTCGCAACCCCTTTCAATGAAAGTGATTCTCGTCAGTCTCTGCTTGGGGCTACTTCAATAGGACACAAACCATAGCGATAGACCTTGGAACTACATTATTGTGCCAAGTTTCAAAGAGCTGGCACAAACCGTGTTTGATTTAGAGTTCCAACTACATGTATCCATATAGGAGAAAACAGAGTGAAACCTAAACATGAAAACGGTTACTGCAAAGGAACAGTTTAACCAAGAAGAACGATATATGGTGAGCCAAGTGGGATTGGTGTACTGATCATTAAATGGAAGTATCATCAAGATTGGGTTAAAAAATTTTGCTGACATTTCAGGAAACTCGTAGTTTTTTGGAAGCTTGGCAAACCCTTTCAATGAAAGTGATTCTCGTCAGTCTCTGCTTGGGGCTACTTTTATAGGACACAAACCTTTGTGATAGAACTTCGAACTTCATTATTGTGTCAACTTTCAAAGAGCCAGAACAAACCGTGTTTGAGTTAGAGTTCCAACTACATGTAACCATATAGGAGAAAACAGAGTGAAACCTAAACATGAAAACGGTTACTGGAAAGGAACGGTTTAACCTAGAAGAACGAAATATGGTGAGCCAAGTGGGATTGGTGTACTAATCATTAAATGGAAGTATCATCAAGATTGGGAGAAAAAAATGTTTTCTGAGATTTCAGGAAACTCGTAGTTTTTTGGAAGCTTGGCAACCCATTTCAATGAAAGTGATTCTTGTCAGTCTCTGCTTGGGGCTACTTCAATAGAACACAAACCATAGCGATAGAATTTATAACTACATTATTGTGCCAAGTTTCAAAGAGCTAGCACAAACCGTGTTTGATTTAGAGTTCCAACTGCATGTATCCATATAGGAGAAAACAGAGTGAAACCTAAACATGAAAAGGGTTACTGCAAAGAAATGGTTTAACCTAGAAGAACGAAATTTGGTGAGCCAAGTGGGATTGGTGTACTGATCATTAAATGGAAGTATCATCAAGATTGGGTGAAAAAATGTTTGCTGAGATTTCAGTAAACTCGTAGATTTTGGAAGCTTGGCAACCCCTTTCAATGAAAATGATTCTCGTCAGTCTCTGCTTGGGGCTACTTCAATAGGACACAAACCATAGCTATAGAACTTGGAACTACATAATTGTGCCAAGTTTCAAAGAGCTAGCACAAACCGTGTTTGAATTAGAGTTCCAACTACATGTATCCATATAGGAGAAAACAGAGTGAAACCTAAACATGAAAACGGTTACTGCAAAGGAACGGTTTAAACTAGAAGAACGAAATTTGGTGAGCCAAGTGGGATTGGTGTACTGATCATTCAGTGGAAGTATCATCAAGATTGGGTGAAAAAATGTTTGCTGAAATATCAGGAAACTCGTAGTTTTTTGGAAGCTTGGCAACCCCTTTCAATGAAAGTGATTCTCGTCAGTCTCTGCTTGGGGCTACTTCAATAGGACACAAACCATAGCGATAGACCTTGGAACTACATTATTGTGCCAAGTTTCAAAGAGCTGGCACAAACCGTGTTTGATTTAGAGTTCCAACTACATGTATCCATATAGGAGAAAACAGAGTGAAACCTAAACATGAAAACGGTTACTGCAAAGGAACAGTTTAACCAAGAAGAACGATATATGGTGAGCCAAGTGGGATTGGTGTACTGATCATTAAATGGAAGTATCATCAAGATTGGGTTAAAAAATTTTTCTGACATTTCAGGAAACTCGTAGTTTTTTGGAAGCTTGGCAAACCCTTTCAATGAAAGTGATTCTCGTCAGTCTCTGCTTGGGGCTACTTCAATAGGACACAAACCTTTGTGATAGAACTTCGAACTTCATTATTGTGTCAACTTTCAAAGAGCCAGAACAAACCGTGTTTGAGTTAGAGTTCCAACTACATGTAACCATATAGGAGAAAACAGAGTGAAACCTAAACATGAAAACGGTTACTGCAAAGGAACGCTTTAACCTAGAAGAACGAAATTTGGTGAGCCAAGTGGGATTGGTGTACTAATCATTCAATGGAAGTATCATCAAGATTGGGAGAAAAAATGTTTTCTGAGATTTCAGGAAACTCGTAGTTTTTTGGAAGCTTGGCAACCCATTTCAATGAAAGTGATTCTTGTCAGTCTCTGCTTGGGGCTACTTCAATAGAACACAAACCATAGCGATAGAATTTATAACTACATTATTGTGCCAAGTTTCAAAGAGCTAGCACAAACCGTGTTTGATTTAGAGTTCCAACTGCATGTATCCATATAGGAGAAAACAGAGTGAAACCTAAACATGAAAAGGGTTACTGCAAAGAAATGGTTTAACCTAGAAGAACGAAATTTGGTGAGCCAAGTGGGATTGGTGTACTGATCATTAAATGGAAGTATCATCAAGATTGGGTGAAAAAATGTTTGCTGAGATTTCAGTAAACTCGTAGATTTTGGAAGCTTGGCAACCCCTTTCAATGAAAATGATTCTCGTCAGTCTCTGCTTGGGGCTACTTCAATAGGACACAAACCATAGCTATAGAACTTGGAACTACATTATTGTGCCAAGTTTCAAAGAGGTAGCACAAACCGTGTTTGATTTAGAGTTCCAACTACATGTATCCATATAGGAGAAAACAGAGTGAAACCTAAACATGAAAACGGTTACTGCAAAGGAACGGTTTAACCTAGAAGAATGAAATTTGGTGAGCCAAGTGGGATTGGTGTACTGATCATTAAGTGGAAGTATCATCAAGATTGGGTGAAAAAATGTTTGCTGAAATATCAGGAAACTCGTAGTTTTTTGGAAGCTTGGCAACCCATTTCAATGAAAGTGATTCTCGTCAGTCTCTGCTTGGGGCTACTTCAATAGGACACAAACCATAGCGATAGACCTTGGAACTACATTATTGTGCCAAGTTTCAAAGAGCTAGCACAAACCTTGTTTGATTTAGTGTTCCAACAACATGTATCCATATAGGAGAAAACAGAGAGAAACCTAAACATGAAAACGGTTACTGCAAAGGAACGGTTTGACCTAGAAGAACGAAATTTGGTGAGCCAAGTGGGATTGGTGTACTGATCATTCCCTGCAAGTATCATCAAGATTGGGTGAAAAAATGTTTGCTGAGATTTCAGGAAACTCGTAGTTTTTTGGAAGCTTGGAAACCCCTTTCAATGAAAGTGATTCTCGTCAGTCTCTGCTTGGGGCTACTTCAATAGGACACAAACCATAGCGATAGAACTTGGAACTATATTATTGTGCCACGTTTCAAAGCGCTACCACAAATCGTGTTTGATTTAGAGTTCCAACTACATGTTACATATAGGAGAAAACAGAGTGAAACCTAAACATGAAAACGGTTACTGCAAAGGAACGGTTTGACCTAGAAGAATGAAATTTGGTGAGCCAAGTGGGATTGGTGTACTAATCATTAAATGGAAGTATCATGAAGATGGGGAGAAAAAATGTTTTCTGAGATTTCAGGAAACTCGTAGTTTTTTGGAAACTTGGCAACCCATTTCAATGAAAGTGATTCCCGTCAGTCTCTGCTTGGGTCTACTTCAATAGAACACAAACCATAGCGATAGAATTTTTTAACTACATTATTGTGCCAAGTTTCAAAGAGCTAGCACAAACCGTGTTTGATTTAGAGTTCCAACTGCATGTATCCATATAGGAGAAAACAGAGTGAAACCTAAACATGAAAAGGGTTACTGCAAAGAAACGGTTTAACCTAGAAGAACGAAATTTGGTTAGCCAAGTGGGATTGGTGTACTGATCATTAAATGGAAGTATCATCAAGATTGGGTGAAAAAATGTTTGCTGAGATTTCAGTAAACTCGTAGTTTTTTGGAAGCTTGACAACCCCTTTCAATGAAAATGATTCTCGTCAGTCTCTGCTTGGGGCTACTTCAATAGGACACAAACCATAGCTATAGAACTTGGAACTACATTATTGTGCCAAGTTTCAAAGAGCTAGCACAAACCGTGTTTGATTTAGAGTTCCAACTACATGTATCCATATAGGAGAAAACAGAGTGAAACCTAAACATGAAAACGGTTACTGCAAAGGAACGGTTTAACCTAGAAGAACGAAATTTGGTGAGCCAAGTGGGATTGGTGTACTGATCATTAAGTGGAAGTATCATCAAGATTGGGTGAAAAAATGTTTGCTGAAATATCAGGAAACTCGTAGTTTTTTGGAAGCTTGGCAACCCCTTTCAATGAAAGTGATTCTCGTCAGTCTCTGCTTGGGGCTACTTAAATAGGACACAAACCATAGCGATAGACCTTGGAACTACATTATTGTGCCACGTTTCAAAGAGCTAGCACAAACCGTGTTTGATTTAGAGTTCCAACTACATGTATCCATATAGGAGAAAACAGAGAGAAACCTAAACATGAAAACGGTTACTGCAAAGGAACGGTTTGACCTAGAAGAACGAAATTTGGTGAGCCAAGTGGGATTGGTGTACTGATCATTACCTGAAAGTATCATCAAGATTGGGTGAAAAAATGTTTGCTGAGATTTCAGAAAACTCGTAGTTTTTTGGAAGCTTGGAAACCCCTTTCAATGAAAGTGATTCTCGTCAGTCTCTGCTTGGGGCTACTTCAATAGGACACAAACCATAGCGATAGAACTTGGAACTATATTATTGTGCCACGTTTCAAAGCGCTACCACAAATCGTGTTTGATTTAGAGTTCCAACTACATATTACATATAGGAGAAAACAGAGTGAAACCTAAACATGAAAAACGGTTACTGCAAAGGAACGGTTTGACCTAGAAGAATGAAATTTGGTGAGCCAAGTGGGATTGGTGTACTGATCATTAAATGGAAGTATCATCAAGATTGGGTGAAAAAATGTTTGCTGAGATTTCATTTAACTAGTAGTTTTTTGGAAGCTTGGCAACCCCTTTCAATGAAAGTGATTCTCGTCAGTCTCTGCTTGGGGCTACTTCAATAGGACACAAACCATAGCGATAGAACTTGGAACTACATTATTGTGCCAAGTTTCAAAGAGCTAGCACAAACCGTGTTTGATTTAGAGTTCCAACTACAATGTATCCATATAGGAGAAAACAGAGTGAAACCTAAACATGAAAACGGTTACTGCAAAGGAACGGTTTAAACTAGAAGAACGAAATTTGGTGAGCCAAGTGGGATTGGTGTACTGATCATTAAGTGGAAGTATCATCAAGATTGGGTGAAAAAATGTTTGCTGAAATATCAGGAAACTCGTAGTTTTTTGGAAGCTTGGCAACCCATTTCAATGAAAGTGATTCTCGTCAGTCTCTGCTTGGGGCTACTTCAATAGGACACAAACCATAGCGATAGACCTTGGAACTACATTATTGTGCCAAGTTTCAAAGAGCTAGCACAAACCTTGTTTGATTTAGTGTTCCAACAACATGTATCCATATAGGAGAAAACAGAGAGAAACCTAATAATTAAAACGGTTACTGCAAAGGAACGGTTTGACCTAGAAGAACGAAATTTTGGTGAGCCAAGTGGGATTGGTGTACTGATCATTGCCTGCAAGTATCATCAAGATTGGGTGAAAAAATGTTTGCTGAGATTTCAGGAAACTCGTAGTTTTTTGGAAGCTTGGCAACCCCTTTCAATGAAAGTGATTCTCGTCAGTCTCTGCTTGGGGCTACTTCAATAGGACACAAACCATAGCGATAGAACTTGGAACTATATTATTGTGCCACGTTTCAAAGCGCTACCACAAATCGTGTTTGATTTAGAGTTCCAACTACATGTTACATATAGGAGAAAACAGAGTGAAACCTAAACATGAAAACGGTTACTGCAAAGGAACGGTTTGACCTAGAAGAATGAAATTTGGTGAGCCAAGTGGGATTGGTGTACTGATCATTAAATGGAAGTATCATCAAGATTGGGTGAAAAAATGTTTGCTGAGATTTCATTTAACTAGTAGTTTTTTGGAAGCTTGGCAACCCCTTTCAATGAAAGTGATTCTCGTCAGTCTCTGCTTGGGGCTACTTCAATAGGACACAAACCATAGCCATTGAACTTGGAACTACATTATTGTGCCAAGTTTCAAAGAGCTAGCACAAACCGTGTTTGATTTAGAGTTCCAACTACATGTATCCATATAGGAGAAAACAGAGTGAAACCTAAACATGAAAACGGTTACTGCAAAGGAACGGTTTAACCTAGAAGAACGAAATTTGGTGAGCCAAGTGGGATTGGTGTACTGATCATTAAATGGAAGTATCATCAAGATGGGGTGAAAAAATGTTTGCTGAGATTTCAGGAAACTCGTAGTTTTTTGGAAGCTTGGCAACCCCTTTCAATGAAAGTGATTCTCGTCAGTCTCTGCTTGGGGCTACTTCAATAGGACACAAACCATAGCGATAGAACTTGGAACTACATTATTGTGCCAAGTTTCAAAGAGCTAGCACAAACCGTGTTTGATTTAGAGTTCCAACTACATGTATGCATATAGGAGAAAAACAAAGTGAAACCTAAACATGAAAACGGTTACTGCAAAGGAACGGTTTTGACCTAGAAGAATGAAATTTGGTGAGCCAAGTGGGATTGGTGTACTAATCATTAAATGGAAGTATCATCAAGATGGGGAGAAAAAATGTTTTCTGAGATTTCAGGAAACTCGTAGTTTTTTGGAAACTTGGCAACCCATTTCAATGAAAGTGATTCTCGTCAGTCTCTGCTTGGGGCTACTTCAATAGAACACAAACCATAGCGATAGAATTTTTAACTACATTATTGTGCCAAGTTTCAAAGAGCTAGCACAAACCGTGTTTGATTTAGAGTTCCAACTGCATGTATCCATATAGGAGAAAACAGAGTGAAACCTAAACATGAAAAGGGTTACTGCAAAGAAACGGTTTAACCTAGAAGAACGAAATTTGGTTAGCCAAGTGGGATTGGTGTACTGATCATTAAATGGAAGTATCATCAAGATTGGGTGAAAAAATGTTTGCTGAAATATCAGGAAACTCGTAGTTTTTTGGAAGCTTGGCAACCCCTTTCAATGAAAGTGATTCTCGTCAGTCTCTGCTTGGGGCTACTTCAATAGGACACAAACGTTCGTGATAGAACTTCGAACTGCATTATTGTGTCAAGCTTAAAAGAGCTAGCACAAACCATGTTTGATTTAGAGTTCCAACTACATGTATCCATATAGGAGAAAACAGAGTGAAACCTAAACATGAAAACGGTTACTGCAAAGGAACGGTTTAACCTAGAAGAACGAAATTTGGTGAGCCAAGTGGGATTGGTGTACTGATCATTAAATGGATGTATCATCAAGATGGGTGAAAAAATGTTTGCTGAGATTTCAGGAAACTCGTAGTTTTTTGGAAGCTTGGCAATCCCTTTCAATGAAAGTGATTCTCGTCAGTCTCTGCTTGGGGCTACTTCAATAGGACACAAACCATAGCGATAGAACTTGGAACTACATTATTGTGCCAAGTTTCAAAGAGCTAGCACAAACCGTGTTTGATTTAGAGTTCCAACTGCATGTATCCATATAGGAGAAAACAGAGTGAAACCTAAACATGAAAAGGGTTACTGCAAAGAAACGGTTTAACCTAGAAGAACGAAATTTGGTGAGCCAAGTGGGATTGGTGTACTGATCATTAAATGGAAGTATCATCAAGATTAGGTGAAAAAATGTTTGCTGAGATTTCAGTAAACTCGTAGTTTTTTGGAAGCTTGGCAACCCCTTTCAATGAAAATGATTCTCGTCAGTCTCTGCTTGGGGCTACTTCAATAGGACACAGACCATAGCTATAGAACTTGGAACTACATTATTGTGCCAAGTTTCAAAGAGCTAGCACAAACCGTGTTTGATTTAGAGTTCCAACTACATGTATCCATATAGGAGAAAACAGAGTGAAACCTAAACATGAAAACGGTTGCTGCAAAGGAACGGTTTAACCTAGAAGAACGAAATTTGGTGAGCCAAGTGGGATTGGTGTACTGATCATTAAATGGAAGTATCATCAAGATGGGGTGAAAAAATGTTTGCTGAGATTTCAGGAAACTCGTAGTTTTTTGGAAGCTTGGCAACCCCTTTCAATGAAAGTGATTCTCGTCAGTCTCTGCTTGGGGCTACTTCAATAGGACACAAACCATAGCGATAGAACTTGGAACTACATTATTGTGCCAAGTTTCAAAGAGCTAGCACAAACCGTGTTTGATTTAGAGTTCCAACTACATGTATGCATATAGGAGAAAACAAAGTGAAACCTAAACATGAAAACGGTTACTGCAAAGGAACGGTTTGACCTAGAAGAATGAAATTTGGTGAGCCAAGTGGGATTGGTGTACTAATCATTAAATGGAAGTATCATCAAGATGGGGAGAAAAAATGTTTTCTGAGATTTCAGGAAACTCGTAGTTTTTTGGAAACTTGGCAACCCATTTCAATGAAAGTGATTCTCGTCAGTCTCTGCTTGGGGCTACTTCAATAGAACACAAACCATAGCGATAGAATTTTTAACTACATTATTGTGCCAAGTTTCAAAGAGCTAGCACAAACCGTGTTTGATTTAGAGTTCCAACTGCATGTATCCATATAGGAGAAAACAGAGTGAAACCTAAACATGAAAAGGGTTACTGCAAAGAAACGGTTTAACCTAGAAGAACGAAATTTGGTTAGCCAAGTGGGATTGGTGTACTGATCATTAAATGGAAGTATCATCAAGATTGGGTGAAAAAATGTTTGCTGAATATCAGGAAACTCGTAGGTTTTTTGGAAGCTTGGCAACCCCTTTCAATGAAAGTGATTCTCGTCAGTCTCTGCTTGGGGCTACTTCAATAGGACACAAACGTTCGTGATAGAACTTCGAACTGCATTATTGTGTCAAGCTTCAAAGAGCTAGCACAAACCATGTTTGATTTAGAGTTCCAACTACATGTATCCATATAGGAGAAAACAGAGTGAAACCTAAACATGAAAACGGTTACTGCAAAGGAACGGTTTAACCTAGAAGAACGAAATTTGGTGAGCCAAGTGGGATTGGTGTACTGATCATTAAATGGATGTATCATCAAGATGGGGTGAAAAAATGTTTGCTGAGATTTCAGGAAACTCGTAGTTTTTTGGAAGCTTGGCAATCCCTTTCAATGAAAGTGATTCTCGTCAGTCTCTGCTTGGGGCTACTTCAATAGGACACAAACCATAGCGATAGAACTTGGAACTACATTATTGTGCCAAGTTTCAAAGAGCTAGCACAAACCGTGTTTGATTTAGAGTTCCAACTGCATGTATCCATATAGGAGAAAACAGAGTGAAACCTAAACATGAAAAGGGTTACTGCAAAGAAACGGTTTAACCTAGAAGAACGAAATTTGGTGAGCCAAGTGGGATTGGTGTACTGATCATAAATGGAAGTATCATCAAGATTAGGTGAAAAAATGTTTGCTGAGATTTCAGTAAACTCGTAGTTTTTTGGAAGCTTGGCAACCCCTTTCAATGAAAATGATTCTCGTCAGTCTCTGCTTGGGGCTACTTCAATAGGACACAGGACCATAGCTATAGAACTTGGAACTACATTATTGTGCCAAGTTTCAAAGAGCTAGCACAAACCGTGTTTGATTTAGAGTTCCAACTACATGTATCCATATAGGAGAAAACAGAGTGAAACCTAAACATGAAAACGGTTGCTGCAAAGGAACGGTTTAACCTAGAAGAACGAAATTTGGTGAGCCAAGTGGGATTGGTGTACTGATCATTAAGTGGAAGTATCATCAAGATTGGGTGAAAAAATGTTTGCTGACATTATCAGGAAACTCGTAGTTTTTTGGAAGCTTGGCAACCCCTTTCAATGGAAATGATTCTCGTCAGTCTCTGCTTGGGGCTACTTCAATAGGACACAAACCATAGCGATAGACCTTGGAACTACATTATTGTGCCAAGTTTCAAAGAGCTAGCACAAACCGTGTTTGATTTAGAGTTCCAACTACATGTATCCATATAGGAGAAAACAGAGAGAAACCTAAACATGAAAACGGTTACTGCAAAGGAACGGTTTGACCTAGAAGAACGAAATTTGGTGAGCCAAGTGGGATTGGTGTACTGATCATTACCTGCAAGTATCATCAAGATTGGGTGAAAAAATGTTTGCTGAGATTTCAGGAAACTCGTAGTTTTTTGGAAGCTTGGAAACCCCTTTCAATGAAAGTGATTCTCGTCAGTCTCTGCTTGGGGCTACTTCAATAGGACACAAACCATAGCGATAGAACTTGGAACTATATTATTGTGCCACGTTTCAAAGCGCTACCACAAATCGTGTTTGATTTAGAGTTCCAACTACATGTTACATATAGGAGAAAACAGAGTGAAACCTAAACATGAAAACGGTTACTGCAAAGGAACGGTTTGACCTAGAAGAATGAAATTTGGTGAGCCAAGTGGGATTGGTGTACTGATCATTAAATGGAAGTATCATCAAGATTGGGTGAAAAAATGTTTGCTGAGATTTCATTTAACTAGTAGTTTTTTGGAAGCTTGGCAACCCCTTTCAATGAAAGTGATTCTCGTCAGTCTCTGCTTGGGGCTACTTCAAGAGGACACAAACCATAGCCATTGAACTTGGAACTACATTATTGTGCCAAGTTTCAAAGAGCTAGCACAAACCGTGTTTGATTTAGAGTTCCAACTATAATGTATCCATATAGGAGAAAACAGAGTGAAACCTAAACATGAAAACGGTTACTGCAAAGGAACGGTTTAACCTAGAAGAACGAAATTTGGTGAGCCAAGTGGGATTGGTTTACTGATCATTAAATGGAAGTATCATCAAGATGGGGTGAAAAAATGTTTGCTGAGATTTCAGGAAACTCGTAGTTTTTTGGAAGCTTGGCAACCCCTTTCAATGAAAGTGATTCTCGTCAGTCTCTGCTTGGGGCTACTTCAATAGGACACAAACCATAGCGATAGAACTTGGAACTACATTATTGTGCCAAGTTTCAAAGAGCTAGCACAAACCGTGTTTGATTTAGAGTTCCAACTACATGTATGCATATAGGAGAAAACAGAGTGAAACCTAAACATGAAAACGGTTACTGCAAAGGAACGGTTTAACCTAGAAGAACGAAATTTGGTGAGCCAAGTGGGATTGGTGTACTGATCATTAAATGGAAGTGTCATCAAGATTGGGTGAAAAAATGTTTGCTGAGATTTCATTTAACTAGTAGTTTTTTGGAAGCTTGGCAACCCCTTTCAATGAAAGTGATTCTCGTCAGTCTCTGCTTGGGGCTACTTCAATAGGACACAAACCATAGTCATTGAACTTGGAACTACATTATTGTGACAAGTTTCAAAGAGCTAGCACAACCCGTGTTTGATTTAGAGTTCCAACTACATGTATCCATATAGGAGAAAACAGAGTGAAACCTAAAACATGAAAAACGGTTACTGCAAACTAACGGTTTAACCTAGAAGAACGAAATTTGGTTAGCCAAGTGGGATTGGTGTACTAATCATTAAATGGAAGTATCATCAAGATGGGGTGAAAAAATGTTTTCTGAAATTTCAGGAAACTCGTAGTTTTTTGGAACTTGGCAACCCATTTCAATGAAAGTGATTCTCGTCAGTCTCTGCTTGGGGCTACTTCAATAGAACACAAACCATAGCGATAGAATTTTTAACTACATTATTGTGCCAAGTTTCAAAGAGCTAGCACAAACCGTGTTTGATTTAGAGTTCCAACTGCATGTATCCATATAGGAGAAAACAGAGTGAAACCTAAACATGAAAAGGGTTACTTCAAAGAAACGGTTTAACCTAGAAGAACGAAATTTGGCGAGCCAAGTGGGATTGGTGTACTGATCATTAAATGGAAGTATCATCAAGATTGGGTGAAAAAATGTTTGCTGAGATTTCAGTAAACTCGTAGTTTTTTGGAAGCTTTGGCAACCCCTTTCAATGAAAATGATTCTCGTCAGTCTCTGCTTGGGGCTACTTCAATAGGACACAAACCATAGCTATAGAAATTGGAACTAAATTATTGTGCCAAGTTTCAAAGAGCTAGCACAAACCGTGTTTGATTTAGAGTTCCAACTACATGTATCCATATAGGAGAAAACAGAGTGAAACCTAAACATGAAAACGGTTACTGCAAAGGAACGGTTTAACCTAGAAGAACGAAATTTGGTGAGCCAAGTGGGATTGGTGTACTGATCATTAAGTGGAAGTATCATCAAGATTGGGTGAAAAAATGTTTGCTGAAATATCAGGAAACTCGTAGTTATTTGGAAGCTTGGCAACCCCTTTCAATGGAAATGATTCTCGTCAGTCTCTGCTTGGGGCTACTTCAATAGGACACAAACCATAGCGATAGACCTTGGAATTACATTATTGTGCCAAGTTTCAAAGAGATAGCACAAACCGTGTTTGATTTAGAGTTCCAACTACATGTATCCATATAGGAGAAAACAGAGAGAAACCAAAACATGAAAACGGTTACTGCAAAGGAACGTTTTGACCTAGAAGAACGAAATTTGGTGAGCCAAGTGGGATTGGTGTACTGATCATTACCTGCAAGTATCATCAAGATTGGGTGAAAAAATGTTTGCTGAGATTTCAGTAAACTCGTAGTTTTTTTGGAAGCTTGGAAACCCCTTTCAATGAAAGTGATTCTCGTCAGTCTCTGCTTGGGGCTACTTCAATAGGACACAAACCATTGCGATAGAACTTGGAACTATATTATTGTGCCACGTTTCAAAGCGCCTACCACAAATCGTGTTTGATTTAGAGTTCCAACTACATGTTACATATAGGAGAAAACAGAGT
>NW_027552614.1:0-68400 GCF_045843805.1 Urocitellus parryii | reverse complement strand
AACTACGAGTTTCCTGAAATCTCAGCAAACATTTTTCACCCAATCTTGATGATACTTCTATTTAATAATCAGTACACCAATCCCACTTGGCTCACCAAATTTCGTTCTTCTAGGTTAAACCGTTCCTTTGCAGTAACCGTTTTCCTGTTTAGGTTTCACTCTGTTTTCTCCTATATAGATACATGTAGTTGGAACTCTAAATCAAACACGGTTTGTGCTAGCTCTTTGAAACTTGGCACAATAATGTAGTTCCAAGTTCTATCGCTATGGTTTGTGTGCTATTGAAGTAGCCCCAAAGAGAGACTGACGAGAATCCCTTTCATTGAAAGGGGTTGGATGCTTCCAAAAAACTGCGAGTATCCAGAAATCTCAGCAAACATTTTTTCACCCAGTCTTGATGATACTTCCATTTAATGATCAGTACACCAATCCCACTTGGCTCACCAAATTTCGTTCTTCTAGGTTAAACCGTTCCTTTGCAGTAACTGTTTTCATGTTTAGGTTTCACTCTGTTTTCTCCTATATGGATACATGTATTGGCACTCTAAATCAAACACGGTTTGTGCTAGCTCTTTGAAACTTGGCACAATAATGTAGTTCCAAGTTCTATCGCTATGGTTTGTGTGCTATTGAAGTAGCCCCAAGCAGAGACCGATGAGAATCCCTTTCATTGAAAGGGGTTGCCAAGCTTCCCAAAAACTGCGAGTTTCCTGAAATCTCAGCAAACATTTTTTTCACCCAATCTTGATGATACTTGCAGGTAGTGATCAGTACACGAATCTCACTTGGCTCACTAAATTTCGTTCTTCTAGGTTAAACCGTTCCTTTGCAGTAACCGTTTTCATGTTTAGGTTTCACTCTGTTTTCTCCTATATGGATACATGTAGTTGGAACTCTAAATCAAACACGGTTTGTGCTAGCTCTTTGAAACTTGGCACAGGGAATGTAGTTCCAAGTTCTATCGATATGGTTTGTGTGCTATTGAAGTAGCCCCAAGCAGAGACTGACGAGAATCACTTTCATTGAAAGTGGTTGGAGGCTTCCAAAAAACTGCGAGTTTCCTGAAATCTCAGCAAACATTTTTTCACCCAATCTTGATGATACTTGCAGGTAGTGATCAGTACACGAATCTCACTTGGCTCACTAAATTTCGTTCTTCTTGGTTAAACCATTCCTTTGCAGTAACCGTTTTCATGTTTAGGTTTCACTCTGTTTTCTCCTATATGGATACATGTAGTTGGAACTCTAAATCAAACACGGTTTTTGCTAGCTCTTTTAAACTTGGCACAATAATGTAGTTCCAAGTTCTATCGCTATGGTTTGTGTGCTTTTGAAGTAGCCCCAAGCAGAGACTGACGAGAATCCCATTCATTGAAAGGGGTTGCCAAGCTTCCAAAAAACTGCGAGTTTCCTGAAATCGCAGCAAACATTTTTTCACCCAATCTTGATGATACTTGCAGGTAGTGATCAGTACACGAATCCCACTTGGCTCACCAAATTTCGTTCTTCTAGGTTAAACCGTTCCTTTGCAGTAACCGTTTTCATGTTTAGGTTTCACTCTGTTTTCTCCTATATAGATACATGTATTTGGAACTCTAAATCAAACATGGTTTGTGCTAGCTCTTTGAAACTTGGCACATTAATGTAGTTCCAAGTTCTATCGCTATGGTTTGTGTGCTATTGAAGTAGCCCCAAGCAGAGACTGACGAGAATCACTTTCATTGAAAGTGGTTGGAGGCTTCCAAAAAACTGCGAGTTTCCTGAAATCTCAGCAAACATTTTTTTCACCCAATCTTGATGATACTTGCAGGTAGTGATCAGTACACGAATCTCACTTGGCTCACTAAATTTCGTTCTTCTTGGTTAAACCATTCCTTTGCAGTAACCGTTTTCATGTTTAGGTTTCACTCTGTTTTCTCCTATATGGATACATGTAGTTGGAACTCTAAATCAAACACGGTTTGTGCTAGCTCTTTGAAACTTGGCACAATAATGTAGTTCCAAGTTCTATCGCTATGGTTTGTGTGCTATTGAAGTAGCCCCAAGCAGAGACTGACGAGAATCCCTTTCATTGAAAGGGGTTGCCAAGCTTCCAAAAAACTACGAGTTTCCTGAAATCTCAGCAAACATTTTTTTACCCAATCTTGATGATACTTCCATTTAATGATCAGTACACCATCCCACTTGGCTCACCAAATATCGTTCTTCTAGGTTAAAAAGTTCCTTTGCCGTAACCGTTTTCATGTTTAGGTTTCACTCTGTTTTCTCCTATATGGATACATGTAGTTGGAACTCTAAATCAAACACGGTTTGTGCTAGCTCTTTGAAACTTGGCACAATAATGTAGTTCCAAGTTCTATCGCTATGGTTTGTGTGCTATTGAAGTAGCCCCAAGCAGCGACTGACGAGAATCCCTATCATGGAAAGGGTTGCCAGGCTTCCAAAAAATTGCAAGTTTCCTGAAATCTCAGCAAACATTTTTTCACCCAGTCTTGATGATAATTCCATTTAATGATCAGTACACCAATCCCACTTGGCTCACCAAATTTCGTTCTTCTAGGTTAAACCGTTTCTTTGCAGTAATCGTTTTCATATTTAGGTTTCACTCTGTTTTCTCCTATGTAGATACATGTATTTGGAACTCTAAATCAAACACGGTTTGTGCTAGCTCTTTGAAACTTGGCACAATAATGTAGTTTCAAGTTCTATCGCTAGGGTTTGTGTGCTATTGAAGTAGCCCCAAGCAGAGACTGACGAGAATCCCTTTCATTGAAAGGGGTTGCCAAGCTTCCAAAAAACTACGAGTTTCCAGAAATCTCAGCAAACATTTTTTCACCCAATCTTGATGATACTTCTATTTAATGATCAGTACACCAATCCCACTTGGCTCACCAAATTTCGTTCTTCTAGGTTAAACCGTTCCTTTGCAGTAACCGTTTTCATGTTTAGGTTTCACTCTGTTTTCTCCTATATGGATACATGTAGTTGGAACTCTAAATCAAACACGGTTTGTGCTAGCTCTTTGAAACTTGGCACAATAATGTAGTTCCAAGTTCTATCGCTATGGTTTGTGTGCTATTGAAGTAGCCCCAAGCAGAGACTGACGAGAAACCCTTTCATTGAAAGGGGTTGCCAAGCTTCCAAAAAACTACGAGTTTCCTGAAATCTCAGCAAACATTTTTTCACCCAATCTTGATGATACTTCTATTTAATAATCAGTACACCAATCCCACTTGGCTCACCAAATTTCGTTCTTCTAGGTTAAACCGTTCCTTTGCAGTAACCGTTTTCCTGTTTAGGTTTCACTCTGTTTTCTCCTATATAGATACATGTAGTTGGAACTCTAAATCAAACACGGTTTGTGCTAGCTCTTTGAAACTTGGCACAATAATGTAGTTCCAAGTTCTATCGCTATGGTTTGTGTGCTATTGAAGTAGCCCCAAAGAGAGACTGACGAGAATCCCTTTCATTGAAAGGGGTTGGATGCTTCCAAAAAACTGCGAGTATCCAGAAATCTCAGCAAACATTTTTTCACCCAGTCTTGATGATACTTCCATTTAATGATCAGTACACCAATCCCACTTGGCTCACCAAATTTCGTTCTTCTAGGTTAAACCGTTCCTTTGCAGTAACTGTTTTCATGTTTAGGTTTCACTCTGTTTTCTCCTATATGGATACATGTATTGGCACTCTAAATCAAACACGGTTTGTGCTAGCTCTTTGAAACTTGGCACAATAATGTAGTTCCAAGTTCTATCGCTATGGTTTGTGTGCTATTGAAGTAGCCCCAAGCAGAGACCGATGAGAATCCCTTTCATTGAAAGGGGTTGCCAAGCTTCCCAAAAACTGCGAGTTTCCTGAAATCTCAGCAAACATTTTTTTCACCCAATCTTGATGATACTTGCAGGTAGTGATCAGTACACGAATCTTACTTGGCTCACTAAATTTCGTTCTTCTAGGTTAAACCGTTCCTTTGCAGTAACCGTTTTCATGTTTAGGTTTCACTCTGTTTTCTCCTATATGGATACATGTAGTTGGAACTCTAAATCAAACACGGTTTGTGCTAGCTCCTTTGAAACTTGGCACAGGAATGTAGTTCCAAGTTCTATCGATATGGTTTGTGTGCTATTGAAGTAGCCCCAAGCAGAGACTGACGAGAATCACTTTCATTGAAAGTGGTTGGAGGCTTCCAAAAAACTGCGAGTTTCCTGAAATCTCAGCAAACATTTTTTCACCCAATCTTGATGATACTTGCAGGTAGTGATCAGTACACGAATCTCACTTGGCTCACTAAATTTCGTTCTTCTTGGTTAAACCATTCCTTTGCAGTAACCGTTTTCATGTTTAGGTTTCACTCTGTTTTCTCCTATATGGATACATGTAGTTGGAACTCTAAATCAAACACGGTTTTTGCTAGCTCTTTTAAACTTGGCACAATAATGTAGTTCCAAGTTCTATCGCTATCTTTTGTGTGCTTTTGAAGTAGCCCCAAGCAGAGACTGACGAGAATCCCATTCATTGAAAGGGGTTGCCAAGCTTCCAAAAAACTGCGAGTTTCCTGAAATCGCAGCAAACATTTTTTCACCCAATCTTGATGATACTTGCAGGTAGTGATCAGTACACGAATCCCACTTGGCTCACCAAATTTCGTTCTTCTAGGTTAAACCGTTCCTTTGCAGTAACCGTTTTCATGTTTAGGTTTCACTCTGTTTTCTCCTATATGGATACATGTAGTTGGAACTCTAAATCAAACACGGTTTGTGCTAGCTCTTTGAAACTTGGCACAATAATGTAGTTCCAAGTTCTATCGCTATGGTTTGTGTGCTATTGAAGTAGCCCCAAGCAGAGACTGACGAGAATCCCTTTCATTGAAAGGGGTTGCCAAGCTTCCAAAAAACTACGAGTTTCCTGAAATCTCAGCAAACATTTTTTCACCCAATCTTGATGATACTTCCATTTAATTATCAGTACACCATCCCACTTGGCTCACCAAATTTCGTTCTTCTAGGTTAAAAAGTTCCTTTGCCGTAACCGTTTTCATGTTTAGGTTTCACTCTGTTTTCTCCTATATGGATACATGTAGTTGGAACTCTAAATCAAACACGGTTTGTGCTAGCTCTTTGAAACTTGGCACAATAATGTAGTTCCAAGTTCTATCGCTATGGTTTGTGTGCTATTGATGTAGCCCCAAGCAGCGACTGACGAGAATCCCTATCATGGAAAGGGGTTGCCAGGCTTCCAAAAAATTGCGAGTTTCCTGAAATCTCAGCAAACATTTTTTCACCCAGTCTTGATGATAATTCCATTTAATGATCAGTACACCAATCCCACTTGGCTCACCAAATTTCGTTCTTCTAGGTTAAACCGTTTCTTTGCAGTAATCGTTTTCATATTTAGGTTTCACTCTGTTTTCTCCTATGTAGATACATGTATTTGGAACTCTAAATCAAACACGGTTTGTGCTAGCTCTTTGAAACTTGGCACAATAATGTAGTTCCAAGTTCTATCGCTATGGTTTGTGTGCTATTGAAGTAGCCCCAAGCAGAGACTGACGAGAAACCCTTTCATTGAAAGGGGTTGCCAAGCTTCCAAAAAACTACGAGTTTCCTGAAATCTCAGCAAACATTTTTTCACCCAATCTTGATGATACTTCTATTTAATAATCAGTACACCAATCCCACTTGGCTCACCAAATTTCGTTCTTCTAGGTTAAACCGTTCCTTTGCAGTAACCGTTTTCCTGTTTAGGTTTCACTCTGTTTTCTCCTATATAGATACATGTAGTTGGAACTCTAAATCAAACACGGTTTGTGCTAGCTCTTTGAAACTTGGCACAATAATGTAGTTCCAAGTTCTATCGCTATGGTTTGTGTGCTATTGAAGTAGCCCCAAAGAGAGACTGACGAGAATCCCTTTCATTGAAAGGGGTTGGATGCTTCCAAAAAACTGCGAGTATCCAGAAATCTCAGCAAACATTTTTTCACCCAGTCTTGATGATACTTCCATTTAATGATCAGTACACCAATCCCACTTGGCTCACCAAATTTCGTTCTTCTAGGTTAAACCGTTCCTTTGCAGTAACTGTTTTCATGTTTAGGTTTCACTCTGTTTTCTCCTATATGGATACATGTATTGGCACTCTAAATCAAACACGGTTTGTGCTAGCTCTTTGAAACTTGGCACAATAATGTAGTTCCAAGTTCTATCGCTATGGTTTGTGTGCTATTGAAGTAGCCCCAAGCAGAGACCGATGAGAATCCCTTTCATTGAAAGGGGTTGCCAAGCTTCCCAAAAACTGCGAGTTTCCTGAAATCTCAGCAAACATTTTTTTCACCCAATCTTGATGATACTTGCAGGTAGTGATCAGTACACGAATCTTACTTGGCTCACTAAATTTCGTTCTTCTAGGTTAAACCGTTCCTTTGCAGTAACCGTTTTCATGTTTAGGTTTCACTCTGTTTTCTCCTATATGGATACATGTAGTTGGAACTCTAAATCAAACACGGTTTGTGCTAGCTCTTTGAAACTTGGCACAGGAATGTAGTTCCAAGTTCTATCGATATGGTTTGTGTGCTATTGAAGTAGCCCCAAGCAGAGACTGACGAGAATCACTTTCATTGAAAGTGGTTGGAGGCTTCCAAAAAACTGCGAGTTTCCTGAAATCTCAGCAAACATTTTTTCACCCAATCTTGATGATACTTGCAGGTAGTGATCAGTACACGAATCTCACTTGGCTCACTAAATTTCGTTCTTCTTGGTTAAACCATTCCTTTGCAGTAACCGTTTTCATGTTTAGGTTTCACTCTGTTTTCTCCTATATGGATACATGTAGTTGGAACTCTAAATCAAACACGGTTTTTGCTAGCTCTTTTAAACTTGGCACAATAATGTAGTTCCAAGTTCTATCGCTATGGTTTGTGTGCTTTTGAAGTAGCCCCAAGCAGAGACTGACGAGAATCCCATTCATTGAAAGGGGTTGCCAAGCTTCCAAAAAACTGCGAGTTTCCTGAAATCGCAGCAAACATTTTTTCACCCAATCTTGATGATACTTGCAAGGTAGTGATCAGTACACGAATCCCACTTGGCTCACCAAATTTCGTTCTTCTAGGTTAAACCGTTCCTTTGCAGTAACCGTTTTCATGTTTAGGTTTCACTCTGTTTTCTCCTATATGGATACATGTAGTTGGAACTCTAAATCAAACACGGTTTGTGCTAGCTCTTTGAAACTTGGCACAATAATGTAGTTCCAAGTTCTATCGCTATGGTTTGTGTGCTATTGAAGTAGCCCCAAGCAGAGACTGACGAGAATCCCTTTCATTGAAAGGGGTTGCCAAGCTTCCAAAAAACTACGAGTTTCCTGAAATCTCAGCAAACATTTTTTCACCCAATCTTGATGATACTTCCATTTAATTATCAGTACACCATCCCACTTGGCTCACCAAATTTCGTTCTTCTAGGTTAAAAAGTTCCTTTGCCGTAACCGTTTTCATGTTTAGGTTTCACTCTGTTTTCTCCTATATGGATACATGTAGTTGGAACTCTAAATCAAACACGGTTTGTGCTAGCTCTTTGAAACTTGGCACAATAATGTAGTTCCAAGTTCTATCGCTATGGTTTGTGTGCTATTGATGTAGCCCCAAGCAGCGACTGACGAGAATCCCTATCATGGAAAGGGGTTGCCAGGCTTCCAAAAAATTGCGAGTTTCCTGAAATCTCAGCAAACATTTTTTCACCCAGTCTTGATGATAATTCCATTTAATGATCAGTACACCAATCCCACTTGGCTCACCAAATTTCGTTCTTCTAGGTTAAACCGTTTCTTTGCAGTAATCGTTTTCATATTTAGGTTTCACTCTGTTTTCTCCTATGTAGATACATGTATTTGGAACTCTAAATCAAACACGGTTTGTGCTAGCTCTTTGAAACTTGGCACAATAATGTAGTTTCAAGTTCTATCGCTAGGGTTTGTGTGCTATTGAAGTAGCCCCAAGCAGAGACTGACGAGAATCCCTTTCATTGAAAGGGGTTGCCAAGCTTCCAAAAAAACTACGAGTTTCCAGAAATCTCAGCAAACATTTTTTCACCCAATCTTGATGATACTTCCATTTAATGATCAGTACACCAATCCCACTTGGCTCACCAAATTTCGTTCTTCTAGGTTAAACCGTTCCTTTGCAGTAACCGTTTTCATGTTTAGGTTTCACTCTGTTTTCTCCTATATGGATACATGTAGTTGGAACTCTAAATCAAACACGATTTGTGCTAGCTCTTTGAAACTTGGCACAATAATGTAGTTCCAAGTTCTATCGCTATGGTTTGTGTGCTATTGAAGTAGCCCCAAGCAGAGACTGACGAGAAACCCTTTCATTGAAAGGGGTTGCCAAGCTTCCAAAAAACTACGAGTTTCCTGAAATCTCAGCAAACATTTTTTCACCCAATCTTGATGATACTTCTATTTAATAATCAGTACACCATTCCCACTTGGCTCACCAAATTTCGTTCTTCTAGGTTAAACCGTTCCTTTGCAGTAACCGTTTTCCTGTTAGGTTTCACTCTGTTTTCTCCTATATAGATACATGTAGTTGGAACTCTAAATCAAACACGGTTTGTGCTAGCTCTTTGAAACTTGGCACAATAATGTAGTTCCAAGTTCTATCGCTATGGTTTGTGTGCTATTGAAGTAGCCCCAAAGAGAGACTGACGAGAATCCCTTTCATTGAAAGAGGTTGGATGCTTCCAAAAAACTGCGAGTATCCAGAAATCTCAGCAAACATTTTTTCACCCAGTCTTGATGATACTTCCATTTAATGATCAGTACACCAATCCCACTTGGCTCACCAAATTTCGTTCTTCTAGGTTAAACCGTTCCTTTGCAGTAACTGTTTTCATGTTTAGGTTTCACTCTGTTTTCTCCTATATGGATACATGTAGTTGGCACTCTAAATCAAACACGGTTTGTGCTAGCTCTTTGAAACTTGGCACAATAATGTAGTTCCAAGTTCTATCGCTATGGTTTGTGTGCTATTGAAGTAGCCCCAAGCAGAGACTGACGAGAATCACTTTCATTGAAAGTGGTTGGAGGCTTCCAAAAAAACTGCGAGTTTCCTGAAATCTCAGCAAACATTTTTCACCCAATCTTGATGATACTTGCAGGTAGTGATCAGTACACGAATCTCACTTGGCTCACTAAATTTCGTTCTTCTTGGTTAAACCATTCCTTTGCAGTAACCGTTTTCATGTTTAGGTTTCACTCTGTTTTCTCCTATATGGATACATGTAGTTGGAACTCTAAATCAAACACGGTTTTTGCTAGCTCTTTTAAACTTGGCACAATAATGTAGTTCCAAGTTCTATCGCTACGGTTTGTGTGCTTTTGAAGTAGCCCCAAGCAGAGACTGACGAGAATCCCATTCATTGAAAGGGGTTGCCAAGCTTCCAAAAAACTGCGAGTTTCCTGAAATCGCAGCAAACATTTTTTCACCCAATCTTGATGATACTTGCAGGTAGTGATCAGTACACGAATCCCACTTGGCTCACCAAATTTCGTTCTTCTAGGTTAAACCGTTCCTTTGCAGTAACCGTTTTCATGTTTAGGTTTCACTCTGTTTTCTCCTATATGGATACATGTAGTTGGAACTCTAAATCAAACACGGTTTGTGCTAGCTCTTTGAAAACTTGGCACAATAATGTAGTTCCAAGTTCTATCGCTATGGTTTGTGTGCTATTGAAGTAGCCCCAAGCAGAGACTGACGAGAATCCCTTTCATTGAAAGGGGTTGCCAAGCTTCCAAAAAACTACGAGTTTCCTGAAATCTCAGCAAACATTTTTTCCACCCAATCTTGATGATACTTCCATTTAATGATCAGTACACCATCCCACTTGGCTCACCAAATTTCGTTCTTCTAGGTTAAAAAGTTCCTTTGCCGTAACCGTTTTCATGTTTAGGTTTCACTCTGTTTTCTCCTATATGGATACATGTATTTGGAACTCTAAATCAAACACGGTTTGTGCTAGCTCTTTGAAACTTGGCACAATAATGTAGTTCCAAGTTCTATCGCTATGGTTTGTGTGCTATTGAAGTAGCCCCCAAGCAGCGACTGACGAGAATCCCTATCATGGAAAGGGGTTGCCAGGCTTCCAAAAAATTGCGAGTTTCCTGAAATCTCAGCAAACATTTTTTCACCCAGTCTTGATGATAATTCCATTTAATGATCAGTACACCAATCCCACTTGGCTCACCAAATTTCGTTCTTCTAGGTTAAACCGTTCCTTTGCAGTAACCGTTTTCATGTTTAGGTTTCACTCTGTTTTCTCCTATATGGATACATGTAGTTGGAACTCTAAATCAAACACGGTTTGTGCTAGCTCTTTGAAACTTGGCACAATAATGTAGTTCCAAGTTCGATCGCTATGGTTTGTGTGCTATTGAAGTAGCCCCAAGTAGAGACTGACGAGAAACCCTTTCATTGAAAGGGGTTGCCAAGCTTCCAAAAAACTACGAGTTTCCTGAAATCTCAGCAAACATTTTTTCACCCAATCTTGATGATACTTCTATTTAATAATCAGTACACCAATCCCACTTGGCTCACCAAATTTCGTTCTTCTAGGTTAAACCGTTCCTTTGCAGTAACCGTTTTCCTGTTTAGGTTTCACTCTGTTTTCTCCTATATAGATACATGTAGTTGGAACTCTAAATCAAACACGGTTTGTGCTAGCTCTTTGAAACTTGGCACAATAATGTAGTTCCAAGTTCTATCGCTATGGTTTGTGTGCTATTGAAGTAGCCCCAAAGAGAGACTGACGAGAATCCCTTTCATTGAAAGGGGTTGGATGCTTCCAAAAAACTGCGAGTATCCAGAAATCTCAGCAAACATTTTTTCACCCAGTCTTGATGATACTTCCTTTTAATGATCAGTACACCAATCCCACTTGGCTCACCAAATTTCGTTCTTCTAGGTTAAACCGTTCCTTTGCAGTAACTGTTTTCATGTTTAGGTTTCACTCTGTTTTCTCCTATATGGATACATGTAGTTGGCACTCTAAATCAAACACGGTTTGTGCTAGCTCTTTGAAACTTGGCACAATAATGTAGTTCCAAGTTCTATCGCTATGGTTTGTGTGCTTTTGAAGTAGCCCCAAGCAGAGACTGACGAGAATCCCATTCATTGAAAGGGGTTGCCAAGCTTCCAAAAAACTGCGAGTTTCCTGAAATCGCAGCAAACATTTTTTCACCCAATCTTGATGATACTTGCAGGTAGTGATCAGTACACGAATCCCACTTGCCTCACCAAATTTCGTTCTTCTAGGTTAAACCGTTCCTTTGCAGTAACCGTTTTCATGTTTATGTTTCACTCTGTTTTCTCCTATATGGATACATGTAGTTGGAACTCTAAATCAAACACGGTTTGTGCTAGCTCTTTGAAACTTGGCACAATAATGTAGTTCCAAGTTCTGTCGCTATGATTTGTGTGCTTTTGAAGTAGCCCCAAGCAGAGACTGACGAGAATCCCTTTCATTGAAAGGGGTTGCCAAGCTTCCAAAAAACTGCGAGTTTCCTGAAATCGCAGCAAACATTTTTTCACCCAATCTTGATGATACTTGCAGGTAGTGATCAGTACACGAATCCCACTTGCGTCACCAAATTTCGTTCTTCTAGGTTAAACCGTTCCTTTGCAGTAACCGTTTTCATGTTTAGGTTTCACTCTGTTTTCTCCTATATGGATACATGTAGTTGGAACTCTAAATCAAACACGGTTTGTGCTAGCTCTTTGAAACTTGGCACAATAATGTAGTTCCAAGTTCTATCGCTATGGTTTTTGTGCTATTGAAGTAGCCCCAAGCAGAGACTGACGAGAATCCCTATCATGGAAAGGGGTTGCCAGGCTTCCAAAAAACTGCGAGTTTCCTGAAATCTCAGCAAACATTTTTTCACCCAGTCTTGATGATAATTCCATTTAATGATCAGTACACCAATCCCACTTGGCTCACCAAATTTCGTTCTTCTAGGTTAAACCGTTTCTTTGCAGTAATCATTTTCATATTTAGGTTTCACTCTGTTTTCTCCTATGTAGATACATGTATTTGGAACTCTAAATCAAAATCGGTTTGTGCTAGCTCTTTGAAACTTGGCACAATAATGTAGTTTCAAGTTCTATCGCTAGGGTTTGTGTGCTATTGAAGTAGCCCCAAGCAGAGACTGACGAGAATCCCTTTCATTGAAAGGGGTTGCCAAGCTTCCAAAAAACTACGAGTTTCCAGAAATCTCAGCAAACATTTTTTCACCCAATCTTGATGATACTTCCATTTAATGATCAGTACACCAATCCCACTTGGCTCACCAAATTTCGTTCTTCTAGGTTAAACCGTTCCTTTGCAGTAATCGTTTTCATGTTTAGGTTTCACTCTGTTTTCTCCTATATGGATACATGTAGTTGGAACTCTAAATCAAACACGGTTTGTGCTAGCTCTTTGAAACTTGGCACAATAATATAGTTCCAATTTCTATCGCTATTATTTGTGTGCTATTGAAGTAGCCCCAAGCAGAGACTGACGAGAATCCCTTTCATTGAAAGGGATTGTCAAGCTTCCAAAAAACTACGAGTTTCCCGAAATCTCAGCAAACATTTTTTCACCCAATCTTGATGATACTTCCATTTAATGGTCAGTACACCAATCCCACTTGGCTCACCAAATTTCATTCTTCTAGGTTAAACCGTTCCTTTGCAGTAACCGTTTTCATGTTTAGGTTTCACTCTGTTTTCTCCTATATGGATACATGTAGTTGGAACTCTAAATCAAACACGGTTTGTGCTAGCTCTTTGAAACTTGGCACAATAATGTAGTTCCAAGTTCTATCGCTATGGTTAGTGTGCTATTGAAGTAGCCCCAAGCAGAGACTGACGAGAAACCCTTTCATTGAAAGGGGTTGCCAAGCTTCCAAAAAACTACGAGTTTCCTGAAATCTCAGCAAACATTTTTTCACACAATCTTGATGATACTTCTATTTAATAATCAGTACACCAATCCCACTTGGCTCACCAAATTTCGTTCTTCTAGGTTAAACCGTTCCCTTTGCAGTAACCGTTTTTCCTGTTTAGGTTTCACTCTGTTTTCTCCTATATAGATACATGTAGTTGGAACTCTAAATCAAACACGGTTTGTGCTAGCTCTTTGAAACTTGGCACAATAATGTAGTTCCAAGTTCTATCGCTATGGTTTGTGTGCTATTGAAGTAGGCCCAAAGAGAGAATGACGAGAATCCCTTTCATTGAAAGGGGTTGGATGCTTCCAAAAAACTGTGAGTATCCAGAAATCTCAGCAAACATTTTTTCACCAAGTCTTGATGATACTTCCATTTAATGATCAGTACACCAATCCCACTTGGCTCACCAAATTTCGTTCTTCTAGGTTAAACCGTTCCTTTGCAGTAACTGTTTTCATGTTTAGGTTTCACTCTGTTTTCTCCTATATGGATACATGTAGTTGGCACTCTAAATCAAACACGGTTTGTGCTAGCTCTTTGAAACTTGGCACAATAATGTAGTTCCAAGTTCTATCGCTATAGTTTGTGTGCTATTGAAGTAGCCCCAAGCAGAGACTGATGAGAATCCCTTTCATTGAAAGGGGTTGCCAAGCTTCCAAAAAACTGCGAGTTTCCTGAAATCTCAGCAAACATTTTTTCACCCAATCTTGATGATACTTGCAGGCAGTGATCAGTACATGAATCTCACTTGGCTCACCAAATTTCGTTCTTCTAGGTTAAACCGTTCCTTTGCAGTAACCGTTTTCATGTTTAGGTTTCACTCTGTTTTCTCCTATATAGATACGTGTAGTTGGAACTCTAAATCAAACACGGTTTGTGCTAGCTCTTTGAAACTTGGCACAATAATGTAGTTCCAAGTTTTATCACTATGGTTTGTGTGCTATTGAAGTAGCCCCAAGCAGAGACTGACGAGAATCCCTTTCATTGAAAGGGGTTGCCAAGCTTCCAAAAAACTGCGAGTTTCCTGAAATATCAGCAAACATTTTTTCACCCAATCTTGATGATACTTGCAGGTAGTGATCAGTACATGAATCCCACTTGGCTCACTAAATTTCGTTCTTCTAGGTTAAACCGTTCCTTTGCAGTAACCGTTTTCATGTTTAGGTTTCACTCTGTATTCTCCTATATGGATACATGTAGTTGGAACTCTAAATCAAACACGGTTTGTGCTAGCTCTTTGAAACTTGGCACAATAATGTAGTTCCAAGTTCTATCGCTATGGTTTGTGTGCTATTGAAGTAGCCCCAAGCAGAGACTGATGAGAATCCCTTTCATTGAAAGGGGTTGCCAAGCTTCCAAAAAACTACGAGTTTCCTGAAATCTCAGCAAACATTTTTTCACCCAATCTTGATGATACTTCTATTTAATGATCAGTACACCAATCCCACTTGGCTCACCAAATTTCGTTCTTCTAGGTTAAGCCGTTCCTTTGCAGTAACCGTTTTCATGTTTAGGTTTCACTCTGTTTTCTCCTATATGGATACATGTAGTTGGAACTCTAAATCAAACACGGTTTGTGCTAGCTCTTTGAAACTTGGCACAATAATGTAGTTCCAAGTTCTATCGCTATGGTTTGTGTGCTATTGAACTAGCCTCAAGCAGAGACTGACCAGAATCCCTTTCATAGAAAGGGGTTGCCAGGCTTCCAAAAAACTGCGAGTTTCCTGAAATCTCAGCAAACATTTTTTCACCCAGTCTTGATGATACTTCCATTTAATGATCAGTACACCAATCCCACTTGGCTCACCAAATTTCGTTCTTCTAGGTTAAAGCGTTCCTTTGCAGTAACTGTTTTCATGTTTAGGTTACACTCTGTTTTCTCCTATATGGATACATGTAGTTGGAACTCTAAATCAAACACGGTTTGTGCTAGCTCTTTGAAACTTGGCACAATAATGTAGTTCCAAGTTCTATCGCTATGGTTTGTGTGCTATTGAAGTAGCCCCAAGAAGAGACTGACGAGAATCCCTTTCATTGAAAGGGGTTGCCAAGCTTCCAAAAAACTACGAGTTTCCTGAAATCTCAGTAAACATTTTTTCAACCAATCTTGATGATACTTCCATTTAATAATCAGTACACCAATCCCACTTGGCTCACCAAATTTCGTTCTTCTAGGTTAAAGCGTTCCTTTGCAGTAACTGTTTTCATGTTTAGGTTTCACTCTGTTTTCTCCTATATGGATACATGTAGTTGGAACTCTAAATCAAACACGGTTTGTGCTAGCTCTTTGAAACTTGGCACAATAATGTAGTTCCAAGTTCTATCGCTATGGTTTGTGTGCTATTGAAGTAGCCCCAAGCAGAGACTGACGAGAATCCCTTTCATTGAAAGGGGTTGCCAAGCTTCCAAAAAACTGCGAGTTTCCTGAAATCTCAGCAAATATTTTTTCACCCAATCTTGATGATACTTGCAGGTAGTGATCAGTACATGAATCCCACTTGGCTCACTAAATTTCGTTCTTCTAGGTTAAAGCGTTCCTTTGCAGTAACCGTTTTCATGTTTAGGTTTCACTCTGTTTTCTCCTATATGGATACATGTAGTTGGAACTCTAAATCAAACACGGTTTGTGCTAGCTCTTTGAAACTTGGCACAATAATGTAGTTCCAAGTTCTATCGCTATGGTTTGTGTGCTATTGAAGTAGCCCCAAGCAGAGACTGACGAGAATCCCTTTCATTGAAAGGGGTTGCCAAGCTTCCAAAAAACTACGAGTTTCCTGAAATCTCTGCAAACATTTTTTCACCCAATCTTGATGATACTTCTATTTAATGATCAGTATACCAATCCCACTTGGCTCACCAAATTTCGTTCTTCTAGGTTATACCGTTCCTTTGCCGTAACCGTTTTCATGTTTAGGTTTCACTCTGTTTTCTCCTATATGGATACATGTAGTTGGCACTCTAAATCAAACACGGTTTGTGCTAGCTCTTTGAAACTTGGCACAATAATATAGTTCCAAGTTCTATCGCTATGGTTTGTGTGCTATTGAAGTAGCCCCAAGCAGAGACTGACGAGAATCCCTTTCATAGAAAGGGGTTGCCAGGCTTCCAAAAAACTGCGAGTATCCTTAAATCTCAGCAAACATTTTTTCACCCAGTCTTGATGATACTTCCATTTAATGATCAGTACACCAATCCCACTTGGCTCACCAAATTTCGTTCTTCTAGGTAAAACCGTTCCTTTGCAGTAATCGTTTTCATGTTTAGGTTTCACTCTGTTTTCTCCTATATAGATACATGTAGTTGGAACTCTAAATCAAACACGGTTTGTGCTAGCTCTTTGAAACTTGGCAAAATAATGTAGTTTCATGATCTATCGCTAGGGTTTTGTGCTATTGAAGTAGCCCCAAGCAGAGACTGACGAGAATCCCTTTTATTGAAAGGGGTTGCCAGGCTTCCAAAAAACTGCGAGTTTCCTGTAATATCAGCAAACATTTTTTCACCCAATCTTGATAATACTTCCATTTAATGATCAGTACACCAATCCCACTTGGCTCACTAAATTTCGTTCTTCTAGGTTAAACCGTTACTTTGCAGTAACTGTTTTCATGTTTAGGTTTCACTCTGTTTTCTCCTATATGGATACATGTAGTTGGAACTCTAAATCAAACATGGTTTGTGCTAGCTCTTTGAAATTTGGCACAATAATGGAGTTCCAAGTTCTATCGCTATGGTTTGTGTGCTATTGAAGTAGCCCCAAGCAGAGACTGACGAGAATCCCTTTCATAGAAAGGGGTTGCCAGGCTTCCAAAAAACTGCGAGTATCCTTAAATCTCAGCAAACATTTTTTCACCCAGTCTTGATGATGCTTCCATTTAATGATCAGTACACCAATCCCACTTGGCTCACCAAATTTCGTTCTTCTAGGTAAAACCGTTCCTTTGCAGTAATCATTTTCATATTTAGGTTTCACTCTGTTTTCTCCTATATAGATACATGTAGTTGGAACTCTAAATCAAACACGGTTTGTGCTAGCTCTTTGAAACTTTTCACAATAATGTAGTTTCATGATCTATCGCTAGGGTTTGTGTGCTATTGAAGTAGCCCCAAGCAGAGACTGACGAGAATCCCTTTCATTGAAAGGGGTTGCCAGGCTTCCAAAAAACTGCGAGTTTCCTGAAATCTCAGCAAACATTTTTTCACCCAATCTTGATGATACTTGCAGGTAGTGATCAGTACATGAATCCCACTTGGCTCACTAAATTTCGTTCTTCTAGGTTAAAGCGTTCCTTTGCAGTAACCGTTTTCATGTTTAGGTTTCACTCTGTTTTCTCCTATATGGATACATGTAGTTGGAACTCTAAATCAAACACGGTTTGTGCTAGCTCTTTGAAACTTGGCACAATAATGTAGTTCCAAGTACTGTCGCTATGATTTGTGTGCTTTTGAAGTAGCCCCAAGCAGAGACTGACGAGAATCCCTTTCATTGAAAGGGGTTATCAAGCTTCCAAAAAACTACGAGTTTCCTGAAATCTCAGCAAACATTTTTTCACCCAATCTTGATGATACTTGCAGGTAGTGATCAGTATACGAATCCCACTTGGCTCACCAAATTTCGTTGTTCTAGGTTAAACCGTTCCTTTGCAGTAAACGTTTTCATGTTTAGGTTTCACTCTGTTTTCTCCTATATGGATACATGTAGTTGGAACTCTTAATCAAACACGGTTTGTGCTAGCTCTTTGAAACTTGGCACAATAATGTACTTCCAAGTTCTCTCGCTATGGTTTGTGTGCTATTGAAGTAGCCCCAAGCAGAGACTGACGAGAATCCCTTTCATTGAAAGGGGTTGCCAAGCTTCCAAAAAACTGCGAGTTTCCTGAAATCTCTGCAAACATTTTTTCACCCAATCTTGATGATACTTCTATTTAATGATCAGTACACCAATCCCACTTGGCTCACCAAATTTCGTTCTTCTAGGTTATACCGTTCCTTTGCAGTAACCGTTTTCATGTTTAGGTTTCACTCTGTTTTCTCCTATATGGATACATGTAGTTGGAACTCTAAATCAAACACGGTTTGTGCTAGCTCTTTGAAACTTGGCACAATAATATAGTTCCAAGTTCTATCGCTATGGTTTGTGTTCTATTGAAGTAGCCCCAAGCAGAGACTGACGAGAATCCCTTTCATAGAAAGGGGTTGCCAGGCTTCCAAAAAACTGCGAGTATCCTTAAATCTCAGCAAACATTTTTTCACCCAGTCTTGATGATACTTCCATTTAATGATCAGTACACCAATCCCACTTGGCTCACCAAATTTCGTTCTTCTAGGTAAAACCTTTCCTTTGCAGTAATCGTTTTCATATTTAGGTTTCACTCTGTTTTCTCCTATATAGATACATGTATTTGGAACTCTAAATCAAACACGGTTTGTGCTAGCTCTTTGAAACTTGGCAAAATAATGTAGTTTCATGATCTATCGCTAGGGTTTGTGTGCTATTGAAGTAGCCCCAAGCAGAGACTGACGAGAATCCCTTTCATTGAAAGGGGTTGCCAGGCTTCCAAAAAACTGCGAGTTTCCTGAAATCTCAGCAAACATTTTTTCACCCAATCTTGATGATACTTCCATTTAATGATCAGTACACCAATCCCACTTGGCTCACTAAATTTCGTTCTTCTAGGTTAAACCGTTACTTTGCAGTAACTGTTTTCATGTTTAGGTTTCACTCTGTTTTCTCCTATATGGATACATGTAGTTGGAACTCTAAATCAAACATGGTTTGTGCTAGCTCTTTGAAATTTGGCACAATAATGTAGTTCCAAGTTCTATCGCTATGGTTTGTGTGCTATTGAAGTAGCCCCAAGCAGAGACTGACGAGAATCCCTTTCATAGAAAGGGGTTGCCAAGCTTCCAAAAAACTGCGAGTTTCCTGAAATCTCAGCAAACAATTTTTCACCCAATCTAGATGATACTTGCATGTAGTGATCAGTACACGAATCCCACTTGGCTCACTAAATTTCGTTCTTCTAGGTTATACCGTTCCTTTGCAGTAACCGTTTTCATGTTTAGGTTTCACTCTGTTTTCTCCGATATGGATACATGTAGTTGGAACTCTAAATCAAACACGGTTTGTGCTAGCTCTTTGAAACTTGGCACAATAATGTAGTTCCAAGTTCTGTCGCTATGATTTGTGTGCTATTGAAGTAGCCCCAAGCAGAGACTGACGAGAATCCCTTTCATTGAAAGGGGTTGCCAAGCTTCCAAAAAACTGCGAGTTTCCTGAAATCTCAGCTAACATTTTTTCACCCAATCTTGATGATACTTCCATTTAATGATCAGTACACCAATCCCACTTGGCTCACCAAATTTCGTTCTTCTAGGTTAAACTGTTCCTTTGCAGTAACCGTTTTCATGTTTAGGTTTCACTCTGTTTTCTCCTATATGGATACATGTAGTTGGAACTCTAAATCAAACACGGTTTGTGCTAGCTCTTTGAAACTTGGCACAATAATGTAGTTCCAAGTTCTATCGCTATGGTTTGTGTGCTATTGAAGTAGCCCCAAGCAGAGACTGACGAGAATCCCTTTCTTAGAAAGGGGTTGCCAGGCTTCCAAAAAACTATGAGTTTCCTGAAATCTCAGCAAACAATTTTTCACCCAATCTAGATGATACTTGCATGTAGTGATCAGTACACGAATCCCACTTGGCTCACTAAATTTCGTTCTTCTAGGTTAAAACGTTCCTTTGCAGTAACCGTTTTCATGATTAGGTTTCACTCTGTTTTCTCCTATATGGATACATGTAGTTGGAACTCTAAATCAAACACGGGTTGTGCTAGCTGTTTGAAACTTGGCACAATAATGTAGTTCCAAGTTCTATCGCTATGGTTTGTGTGCTATTGAAGTAGCCCCAAGCAGAGACTGACGAGAATCCCTTTCATAGAAAGGCGTTGCCAGGCTTCCAAAAAACTGCGAGTTTCCTGAAATCTCAGCAAACATTTTTTCACCCAGTCTTGATGATACTTCCATTTAATGATCAGTACACCAATCCCACTTGGCTCACCAAATTTCGTTCTTCTAGGTTAAACCGTTCCTTTGCAGTAATCGTTTTCATATTTAGGTTTCACTCTGTTTTCTCCTATATAGATACATGTAGTTGGAACTCTAAATCAAACACGGTTTGTGCTAGCTCTATGAAACCTGGCACAATAATGTAGTTTCAAGTTCTATCGCTGGGTTTGTGTGGTATTGAAGTAGCCCCAAGCAGAGACTGACGAGAATCCCTTTCATTGAAAGGGGTTGCCAAGCTTCCAAAAAACTACGAGTTTCTTGAAATCTCAGCAAATATTTTTTCACCCAATCTTGATGATACTTCCATTTAATGATCAGTACACCAATCCCACTTGGCTCACCAAATTTCGTTCTTCTAGGTTAAACTGTTCCTTTGCAGTAACCGTTTTCATGTTTAGGTTTCACTCTGTTTTCTCCTATATGGATACATGTAGTTGGAACTCTAAATCAAACACGGATTGTGCTAGCTCTTTGAAACTTGGCACAATAATGTAGTTCCATGTTCTATCGCTATGGTTTGTGTGCTATTGAAGTAGCCCCAAGCAGAGACTGACGAAAATCCCTTTCATTGAAAGGGGTTGCCAAGCTTCCAAAAAACTACGAGTTTCCTGAAATCTCACCAAACACTTTTTCACCCAATCATGATGATACTTCTATTTAATGATCAGTACACCAATCCCACTTGGCTCACCAAATTTCGTTCTTCTAGGTTTAACCGTTCCTTTGCAGTAACCGTTTTCATGTTTAGGTTTCACTCTGTTTTCTCCTATATGGATACATGTAGTTGGAACTCTAAATCAAACACGGTTTGTGCTAGCACTTTGAAACTTGGCACAATAATGTAGTTCCAAGTTCTATCGCTATGGTTTGTGTGCTATTGAAGTAGCCCCAAGCAGAGACTGACGAGAATCCCTTTCATAGAAAGGGGTTGCCAGGCTTCCAAACAACTGCGAGTATCCTGAAATCTCAGCAAACATTTTTTCACCCAGTCTTGATGATACTTCCATTTAATGATCAGTACACCAATCCCACTTGGCTCACCAAATTTCGTTCTTCTAGCTTAAACCGTTCCTTTGCAGTAACTGTTTTCATGTTTATGTTTCACTCTGTTTTCTCCTATATGGATACATGTAGTTGGAACTCTAAATCAAACATGGTTTGTGCTAGCTCTTTGAAACTTGGCACAATAATGTAGTTCCAAGTTCTATCAACATGGTTTGTGTGCTATTGAAGTAGCCCCAAGCAGAGACTGATGAGAATCCCTTTCATTGAAAGGGGTTGCCAAGCTTCCAAAAAACTACGAGTTTCCTGAAATCTCAGCAAACATTTTTTCACCCAATCTTGATGATACTTGCAGGTAGTGATCAGTACACAAATCTCACTTGGCTCACTAAATTTCGTTCTTTAGGTTAAACCATTCCTTTGCAGTAACCGTTTTCATGTTTAGGTTTCACTCTGTTTTCTCCTATATGGATACATGTAGTTGGAACTCTAAATCAAACACGGTTTGTGCTAGGTCTTTGAAACTTGGCACAATAATGTAGTTCCAAGTTCTATGGGTATGGTTTGTGTGCTATTGAAGTAGCCCCAAGCAGAGACTGACGAGAATCCCTTTCATTGAAAGGGTTTATCAAGCTTCCAAAAAACTACGAGTTTCCTGAAATCTCAGCTAACATTTTTTCACCCAATCTTGATGATACTTCCATTTAATGATCAGTTCACCAATCCCACTTGGCTCACCAAATTTCGTTCTTCTTGGTTAAACCGTTGCTGTGCAGTAACCGTTTTCATGTTTAGGTTTCACTCTGTTTTCTCCTATATGGATACATGTAGTTGGAACTCTAAATCAAACACGGTTTGTGCTAGCTCTTTGAAACTTGGCACAATAATGTAGTTCCAAGTTCTGTCGCTATGATTTGTGTGCTATTGAAGTAGCCCCAAGCAGAGACTGACGAGAATCCCTTTCATTGAAAGGGGTTGCCAAGCTTCCAAAAAACTGCGAGTTTCCTGAAATCTCAGCAAACATTTTTTCACCCAATCTTGATGATACTTGCAGGTAGTGATCAGTACACCAATCCCACTTGGCTCACCAAATTTCGTTCTTCTAGGTTAAACCGTTCCTTTGCAGTAACCGTTTTCATGTTTAGGTTTCACTCTGTTTTCTCCTATATGGATACATGTAGTTGGAACTCTAAATCAAACACGGTTTGTGCTAGCTCTTTGAAACTTGGCACAATAATATAGTTCCAATTTCTATCGCTATGGTTTGTGTGCTATTGAGGTAGCCCCCAGCAGAGACTGACGAGAATCCCTTTCATTGAACGGGGTTGTCAAGCTTCCAAAAAACTACGAGTTTCCTGAAATCTCAGCAAACATTTTTTGACCCAATCTTGATGATACTTCCATTTAATGGTCAGTACACCAATCCCACTTGGCTCACTAAATTTCGTTCTTCTAGGTTAAACTGTTCCTTTGCAGTAACCGTTTTCATGTTTAGGTTTCACTCTGTTTTCTCCTATATGGATACATGTAGTTGGAACTCTAAATCAAACACGGTTTGTGCTAGCTCTTTGAAACTTGGCACAATAATGTAGTTCCAAGTTCTATCGCTATGGTTTGTGTGCTATTGAAGTAGCCCAAAGCAGAGACTGACGAGAATCCCTTTCATTTAAAGGGGTTGCCAAGCTTCCAAAATACTACGAGTTTCCTGAAATCACAGCTAACATTTTTTCACCCAATCTTGATGATACTTCTATTTAATGATCAGTACACCAATCCCACTTGGCTCACCAAATTTCGTTCTTCTAGGTTAAACCGTTCCTTTGCAGTAACCGTTTTCATGTTTAGGTTTCACTGTGTTTTCTCCTATATGGATACATGTAGTTGGAACTCTAAATCAAACACGGTTTGTGCTAGCTCTTTGAAACTTGGCAGAATAATGTATTTCCAAGTTCTATCGCTATGGATTGTGTGCTATTGAAGTAGCCCCAAGCAGAGACTGACGAGAATCCCTTTCATAGAAAGGGGTTGCCAGGCTTCCAAAAAACTGCGAGTTTCCTGAAATCTCAGCAAACATTTTTTCACCCAATCTTGATGATACTTGCAGGTAGTCATCAGTACACGAATCCCACTTGGCTCACCAAATTTCGTTCTTCTAGTTTAAACCGTTCCTTTGCAGTAACCGTTTTCATGTTTAGGTTTCACTCTGTTTTCTCCGATATGGATACATGTAGTTGGAACTCTAAATCAAACATGGTTTGTGCTAGCTCTTTGAAATTTGGCACAATAATGTAGTTCCAAGTTCTATCGCTATGGTTTGTGTGCTATTGAAGTAGCCCCAAGCAGAGACTGAGGAGAATCCCTTTCATATAAAGGGGTTGCCAGGCTTCCAAAAAACTGCGAGTATCCATAAATCTCAGCAAACATTTTTTCACCCAGTCTTGATGATACTTCCATTTAATGATCAGTACACCAATCCCACTTGGCTCACCAAATTTCGTTCTTCTAGGTAAAACCGTTCCTTTGCAGTAATCGTTTTCATATTTAGGTTTCACTCTGTTTTCTCCTATATAGATACATGTAGTTGGAACTCTAAATCAAACACGGTTTCTGCTAGCTCTTTGAAACTTGGCACAATAATGTAGTTTCATGATCTATCGCTAGGGTTTGTGTGCTATTGAAGTAGCCCCAAGCAGAGACTGACGAGAATCCCTTTCATTGAAAGGGGTTGCCAGGCTTCCAAAAAACTGCGAGTTTCCTGTAATCTCAGCAAACATTTTTTCACCCAATCTTGATGATACTTCCATTTAATGATCAGTACACCAATCCCACTTGGCTCACTAAATTTCGTTCTTCTAGGTTAAACCGTTACTTTGCAGTAACTGTTTTCATGTTTAGGTTTCACTCTGTTTTCTCCTATATGGATACATGTAGTTGGAACTCTAAATCAAACATGGTTTGTGCTAGCTCTTTGAAATTTGGCACAATAATGTAGTTCCAAGTTCTATCGCTATGGTTTGTGTGCTATTGAAGTAGCCCCAAGCAGAGACTGACGAGAATCCCTTTCATAGAAAGGGGTTGCCAAGCTTCCAAAAAACTGCGAGTTTCCTGAAATATCAGCAAACAATTTTTCACCCAATCTAGATGATACTTGCATGTAGTGATCAGTACACGAATCCCACTTGGCTCACTAAATTTCGTTCTTCTAGGTTAAAACGTTCCTTTGCAGTAACCGTTTTCATGATTAGGTTTCACTCTGTTTTCTCCTATATGGATACATGTAGTTGGAACTCTAAATCAAACATGGGTTGTGCTAGCTGTTTGAAACTTGGCACAATAATGTAGTTCCAAGTTCTATCGCTATGGTTTGTGTGCTATTGAAGTAGCCCCAAGCAGAGACTGACGAGAATCCCTTTCATAGAAAGGCGTTGCCAGGCTTCCAAAAAACTGCGAGTTTCCTGAAATCTCAGCAAACATTTTTTCATCCAGTCTTGATGATACTTCCATTTAATGATCAGTACACCAATCCCACTTGGCTCACCAAATTTCGTTCTTCTAGGTTAAACAGTTCCTTTGCAGTAATCGTTTTCATATTTAGGTTTCACTCTGTTTTCTCCTATATAGATACATGTAGTTGGAACTCTAAATCAAACACGGTTTGTGCTAGCTCTTTGAAACCTGGCACAATAATGTAGTTTCAAGTTCTATCGCTAGGGTTTGTGTGGTATTGAAGTAGCCCCAAGCAGAGACTGACGAGAATCCCTTTCATTGAAAGGGGTTATCAAGCTTCCAAAAAACTACGAGTTTCCTGAAATCTCAGCAAACATTTTTTCACCCAATCTTGATGATACTTCCATTTAATGATCAGTACACCAATCCCACTTGGCTCACCAAATTTCGTTCTTCTAGGTTAAACTGTTCCTTTACAGTAACCGTTTTCATGTTTAGGTTTCACTCTGTTTTCTCCTATATGGATACATGTAGTTGGAACTCTAAATCAAACACGGATTGTGCTAGCTCTTTGAAACTTGGCACAATAATGTAGTTTCAAGTTCTATCGCTATGGTTTGTGTGCTATTGAAGTAGCCCCAAGCAGAGACTGACGAAAATCCCTTTCATTGAAAGGGGTTGCCAAGCTTCCAAAAAACTACGAGTTTCCTGAAATCTCAGCAAATATTTTTTCACCCAATCATGATGATACTTCTATTTAATGATCAGTACACCAATCCCACTTGGCTCACCAAATTTCGTTCTTCTAGGTTTAACCGTTCCTTTGCAGTAACCGTTTTCATGTTAGGTTTCACTCTGTTTTCTCCTATATGGATACATGTAGTTGGAACTCTAAATCAAACACGGTTTGTGCTAGCTCTTTGAAACTTGGCAGAATAATGTATTTCCAAGTTCTATCGCTATGGTTTGTGTGCTATTGAAGTAGCCCCAAGCAGAGACTGACGAGAATCCCTTTCATAGAAAGGGGTTGCCAGGCTTCCAAAAAACTGCGAGTTTCCTGAAATCTCAGCAAACATTTTTTCACCCAATCTTGATGATACTTGCAGGTAGTCATCAGTACACGAATCCCACTTGGCTCACCAAATTTCGTTCTTCTAGGTTAAACCGTTCCTTTGCAGTAACCGTTTTCATGTTTAGTTTCACTCTGTTTTCTCCGATATGGATACATGTAGTTGGAACTCTAAATCAAACATGGTTTGTGCTAGCTCTTTGAAATTTGCACAATAATGTAGTTCCAAGTTCTATCGCTATGGTTTGTGTGCTATTGAAGTAGCCCCAAGCAGAGACTGAGGAGAATCCCTTTCATATAAAGGGGTTGCCAGGCTTCCAAAAAACTGCGAGTATCCATAAATCTCAGCAAACATTTTTTCACCCAGTCTTGATGATACTTCCATTTAATGATCAGTACACCATCCCACTTGGCTCACCAAATTTCGTTCTTCTAGGTAAAACCGTTCCTTTGCAGTAATCGTTTTCATATTTAGGTTTCACTCTGTTTTCTCCTATATAGATACATGTAGGTTGGAACTCTAAATCAAACACGGTTTCTGCTAGCTCTTTGAAACTTGGCACAATAATGTAGTTTCATGATCTATCGCTAGGGTTTGTGTGCTATTGAAGTAGCCCCAAGCAGAGACTGACGAGAATCCCTTTCATTGAAAGGGGTTGCCAGGCTTCCAAAAAACTGCGAGTTTCCTGTAATCTCAGCAAACATTTTTCACCCAATCTTGATGATACTTCCATTTAATGATCAGTACACCAATCCCACTTGGCTCACTAAATTTCGTTCTTCTAGGTTAAACCGTTACTTTGCAGTAACTGTTTTCATGTTTAGGTTTCACTCTGTTTTCTCCTATATGGATACATGTAGTTGGAACTCTAAATCAAACATGGTTTGTGCTAGCTCTTTGAAATTTGGCACAATAATGTAGTTCCAAGTTCTATCGCTATGGTTTGTGTGCTATTGAAGTAGCCCCAAGCAGAGACTGACGAGAATCCCTTTCATAGAAAGGGGTTGCCAAGCTTCCAAAAAACTGCGAGTTTCCTGAAATATCAGCAAACAATTTTTCACCCAATCTAGATGATACTTGCATGTAGTGATCAGTACACGAATCCCACTTGGCTCACTAAATTTCGTTCTTCTAGGTTAAAACGTTCCTTTGCAGTAACCGTTTTCATGATTAGGTTTCACTCTGTTTTCTCCTATATGGATACATGTAGTTGGAACTCTAAATCAAACATGGGTTGTGCTAGCTGTTTGAAACTTGGCACAATAATGTAGTTCCAAGTTCTATCGCTATGGTTTGTGTGCTATTGAAGTAGCCCCAAGCAGAGACTGACGAGAATCCCTTTCATAGAAAGGCGTTGCCAGGCTTCCAAAAACTGCGAGTTTCCTGAAATCTCAGCAAACATTTTTTCACCCAGTCTTGATGATACTTCCATTTAATGATCAGTACACCAATCCCACTTGGCTCACCAAATTTCGTTCTTCTAGGTTAAACAGTTCCTTTGCAGTAATCGTTTTCATATTTAGGTTTCACTCTGTTTTCTCCTATATAGATACATGTAGTTGGAACTCTAAATCAAACACGGTTTGTGCTAGCTCTTTGAAACCTGGCACAATAATGTAGTTTCAAGTTCTATCGCTAGGGTTTGTGTGGTATTGAAGTAGCCCCAAGCAGAGACTGACGAGAATCCCTTTCATTGAAAGGGTTATCAAGCTTCCAAAAAACTACGAGTTTCCTGAAATCTCAGCAAACATTTTTTCACCCAATCTTGATGATACTTCCATTTAATGATCAGTACACCAATCCCACTTGGCTCACCAAATTTCGTTCTTCTAGGTTAAACTGTTCCTTTACAGTAACCGTTTTCATGTTTAGGTTTCACTCTGTTTTCTCCTATATGGATACATGTAGTTGGAACTCTAAATCAAACACGGATTGTGCTAGCTCTTTGAAACTTGGCACAATAATGTAGTTTCAAGTTCTATCGCTATGGTTTGTGTGCTATTGAAGTAGCCCCAAGCAGAGACTGACGAAAATCCCTTTCATTGAAAGGGGTTGCCAAGCTTCCAAAAAACTACGAGTTTCCTGAAATCTCAGCAAATATTTTTTCACCCAATCATGATGATACTTCTATTTAATGATCAGTACACCAATCCCACTTGGCTCACCAAATTTCGTTCTTCTAGGTTTAACCGTTCCTTTGCAGTAACCGTTTTCATGTTTAGGTTTCACTCTGTTTTCTCCTATATGGATACATGTAGATGGAACTCTAAATCAAACACGGTTTGTGCTAGCACTTTGAAACTTGGCACAATAATGTAGTTCCAAGTTCTATCGCTATGGTTTGTGTGCTATTGAAGTAGCCCCAAGCAGAGACTGACGAGAATCCCTTTCATTGAAAGGGGTTGCCAGGCTTCCAAAAAACTGCGAGTATCCTGAAATCTCAGCAAACATTTTTTCACCCAGTCTTGATGATACTTCCATTTAATGATCAGTACACCAATCCCACTTGGCTCACCAAATTTCGTTCTTCTAGGTTAAACCGTTCCTTTGCAGTAGTCGTTTTCATGTTTAGGTTTTACTCTGTTTTCTCCTATATGGATACATGTAGTTGGAACTCTAAATCAAACACGGTTTGTGCTAGATCTTTGAAACTTGGCACAATAATGTAGTTCCAAGTTCTATCACTATGGTTTGTGTGCTATTGATGTAGCCCCAAGCAGAGACTGACGAGAATCCCTTTCATTGAAAGGGGTTGCCAAGCTTCCAAAAAACTACAAGTTTCCAGAAATCTCAGCAAACATTTTTTCACCCAATCTTGATGATACTTCCATTTAATGATCAGTACACCAATCCACTTGGCTCACCAAATTTCGTTCTTCTAGGTTAAACCGTTCCTTTGCAGTAACTGTTTTCATGTTTAGGTTTCACTCTGTTTTCTCCTATATGTATACATGTAGTTGGAACTCTAAATCAAACACGGTTTGTGCTAGCTCTTTGAAACTTGGCACAATAATGTAGTTCCAAGTTCTATCAACATGGTTTGTGTGCTATTGAAGTAGCCCCAAGCAGAGACTGATGAGAATCCCTTTCATTGAAAGGGGTTGCCAAGCTTCCAAAAAAATACGAGTTTCCTGAAATCTCAGCAAACATTTTTTCACCCAATCTTGATGATACTTGCAGGTAGTGATCAGTACACAAATCTCACTTGGCTCACTAAATTTCGTTCTTTAGGTTAAACCATTCCTTTGCAGTAACCGTTTTCATGTTTAGGTTTCACTCTGTTTTCTCCTATATGGATACATGTAGTTGGAACTCTAAATCAAACACGGTTTGTGCTAGGTCTTTGAAACTTGGCACAATAATGTAGTTCCAAGTTCTATGGCTATGGTTTGTGTGCTATTGAAGTAGCCCCAAGCAGAGACTGACGAGAATCCCTTTCATTGAAAGGGTTTATCAAGCTTCCAAAAAACTACGAGTTTCCTGAAATCTCAGCTAACATTTTTTCACCCAATCTTGATGATACTTCCATTTAATGATCAGTTCACCAATCCCACTTGGCTCACCAAATTTCGTTCTTCTAGGTTAAACCGTTCCTTTGCAGTAACCGTTTTCATGTTTAGGTTTCACTCTGTTTTCTCTATATGAATACATGTAGTTGGAACTCTAAATCAAACACGGTTTATGCTAGCTCTTTGAAAGTTGGCACAATAATGTAGTTCCAAGTTCTGTCGCTATGATTTGTGTGCTATTGAAGTAGCCCCAAGCAGAGACTGACGAGAATCCCTTTCATTGAAAGGGGTTGCCAAGCTTCCAAAAAACTGCAAGTTTCCTGAAATCTCAGCAAACATTTTTTCACCCAATCTTGATGATACTTGCAGGTAGTGATCAGTACATGAATCCCACTGGGCTCACTAAATTTCGTTCTTCTAGGTTAAACCGTTCCTTTGCAGTAACCGTTTTCATGTGTAGGTTTCACTCTGTTTTCTCCTATATGGATACATGTAGTTGGAACTCTAAATCAAACACGGTTTGTGCTAGCTCTTTGAAACTTGGCACAATAATGTAGTTCCAAGTTCTTTCGCTATGGTTTGTGTGCTATTGAGGTAGCCCCAAGCAGAGACTGACGAGAATCCCTTTCATTGAAAGGGGTTGCCAAGCTTCCAAAAAAACTACGAGTTTCCTGAAATATGAGCAAACATTTTTTCACCCAATCTTGATGATACTTCCATTTAATGATCAGTACTCCAATCCCACTTGGCTCACCAAATTTCGTTCTTCTAGGTTAAACTGTTCCTTTGCAGTAACCGTTTTCATGTTTAGGTTTCACTCTGTTTTCTCCTATATGGATACATGTAGTTGGAACTCTAAATCAAACACGGTTTGTGCTAGCTCTTTGAAACTTGGCACAATAATGTAGTTCCAAGTTCTATCGCTATGGTTTGTGTGCTATTGAAGTAGCCCCAAGCAGAGACTGACGAGAATCCCTTTCTTAGAAAGGGGTTGCCAGGCTTCCACAAAACTGCGAGTATCATTAAATCTCAGCAAACATTTTTTCACCCAATCTTGATGATACTTCCATTTAATGATCAGTACACCAATCCCATTTGGCTCACCAAATTTCGTTCTTCTAGGTTAAACCGTTCCTTTGCAGTAACAGTTTTCATGTTTAGGTTTCACTCTGTTTTCTCCTATATGGATACATGTAGTTGGAACTCTGAATCAAACACGGATTGTGCTAGCTCTTTGAAACTTGGCACAATAATGTAGTTCCAAGTTCTATCGCTATGGTTTGTGTGCTATTGAAGTAGCCCCAAGCAGAGACTGACGAGAATCCCTTTCATTGAAAGGGGTTGCCAAGCTTCCAAAAAACTACGAGTTTCCTGAAATCTCAGCATATATTTTTTCACCCAATCATGATGATACTTATATTTAATGATCAGTACACCAATCCCACTTGGCTCACCAAATTTCGTTCTTCTAGGTTTAACCGTTCCTTTGCAGTAACCGTTTTCATGTTTAGGTTTCACTCTGTTTTCTCCTATATGGATACATGTAGTTGGAACTCTAAATCAAACACGGTTTGTGCTAGCACTTTGAAACTTGGCACAATAATGTAGTTCCAAGTTCTATCGCTATGGTTTGTGTGCTATTGAAGTAGCCCCAAGCAGGGACTGACGAGAATCCCTTTCATTGAAAGGGGTTGCCAGGCTTCCAAAAAACTGCGAGTATCCTGAAATCTCAGCAAACATTTTTTCACCCAGTCTTGATGATACTTCCATTTAATGATCAGTACACCAATCCCACTTGGCTCACCAAATTTCGTTCTTCTAGGTTAAACCGTTCCTTTGCAGTAACTGTTTTCATGTTTAGGATTCACTCTGTTTTCTCCTATATGGATACATGTAGTTGGAACTCTAAATCAAACACGGTTTGTGCTAGCTCTTTGAAACTTGGCACAATAATGTAGTTCCAAGTTTCTATCGCTATGGTTTGTGTGCTATTGAAGTAGCCCCAAGCAGAGACTGATGAGAATCCCTTTCATTGAAAGGGGTTGCCAAGCTTCCAAAAAACTACGAGTTTCCTGAAATCTCAGCATACATTTTTTCACCCACTCTTGATGATACTTGCAGGTAGTGATCAGTACACAAATCTCACTTGGCTCACTAAATTTCGTTCTTTAGGTTAAACCGTTCCTTTGCAGTAACCGTTTTCATGTTTAGGTTTCACTCTGTTTTCTCCTATATGGATACATGTAGTTGGAACTCTCAATCAAACACGGTTTGTGCTAGGTCTTTGAAACTTGGCACAATAATGTAGTTCCAAGTTCTATCGCTATGGTTTGTGTGCTATTGAAGTAGCCCCAAGCAGAGACTGATGAGAATCCCTTTCATTGAAAGGGTTTATCAAGCTTCCAAAAAACTACGAGTTTCCTGAAATCTCAGCTAACATTTTTTCACCCAATCTTGATGATACTTCCATTTAATATCAGTACACCAATCCCACTTGGCTCACCAAATTTCGTTCTTCTAGGTTAAACCGTTCCTTTGCAGTAACCGTTTTCATGTTTAGGTTTCACTCTGTTTTCTCCTATATGGATACATGTAGTTGGAACTCTAAATCAAACACGGTTTGTGCTAGCTCTTTGAAACTTGGCACAATAATGTAGTTCCAAGTTCTATCGCTATGGTTTGTGTGCTATTGAAGTAGCCCCAAGCAGAGACTGACGAGAATCCCTTTCTTAGAAAGGGTTGCCAGGCTTCCACAAAACTGCGAGTATCATTAAATCTCAGCAAACATTTTTTCACCCAATCTTGATGATACTTCCATTTAATGATCAGTACACCAATCCCATTTGGCTCACCAATTTCGTTCTTCTAGGTTAAACCGTTCCTTTGCAGTAACAGTTTTCATGTTTAGGTTTCACTCTGTTTTCTCCTATATGGATACATGTAGTTGGAACTCTGAATCAAACACGGATTGTGCTAGCTCTTTGAAACTTGGCACAATAATGTAGTTACAAGTTCTATCGCTATGGTTTGTGTGCTATTGAAGTAGCCCCAAGCAGAGACTGACGAGAATCCCTTTCATTGAAAGGGGTTGCCAAGCTTCCAAAAAACTACGAGTTTCCTGAAATCTCAGCATATATTTTTTCACCCAATCATGATGATACTTATATTTAATGATCAGTACACCAATCCCACTTGGCTCACCAAATTTCGTTCTTCTAGGTTTAACCGTTCCTTTGCAGTAACCGTTTTCATGTTTAGGTTTCACTCTGTTTTCTCCTATATGGATACATGTAGTTGGAACTCTAAATCAAACACGGTTTGTGCTAGCACTTTGAAACTTGGCACAATAATGTAGTTCCAAGTTCTATCGCTATGGTTTGTGTGCTATTGAAGTAGCCCCAAGCAGGGACTGACGAGAATCCCTTTCATTGAAAGGGGTTGCCAGGCTTCCAAAAAACTGCGAGTATCCTGAAATCTCAGCAAACATTTTTTCACCCAGTCTTGATGATACTTCCATTTAATGATCAGTACACCAATCCCACTTGGCTCACCAAATTTCGTTCTTCTAGGTTAAACCGTTCCTTTGCAGTAACTGTTTCATGTTTAGGTTTCACTCTGTTTTCTCCTATATGGATACATGTAGTTGGAACTCTAAATCAAACACGGTTTGTGCTAGCTCTTTGAACTTGGCACAATAATGTAGTTCCAAGTTCTATCGCTATGGTTTGTGTGCTATTGAAGTAGCCCCAAGCAGAGACTGATGAGAATCCCTTTCATTGAAAGGGGTTGCCAAGCTTCCAAAAAACTACGAGTTTCCTGAAATCTCAGCATACATTTTTTAACCCACTCTTGATGATACTTGCAGGTAGTGATCAGTACACAAATCTCACTTGGCTCACTAAATTTCGTTCTTTAGGTTAAACCGTTCCTTTGCAGTAACCGTTTTCATGTTTAGGTTTCACTCTGTTTTCTCCTATATGGATACATGTAGTTGGAACTCTCAATCAAACACGTTTGTGCTAGGTCTTTGAAACTTGGCACAATAATGTAGTTCCAAGTTCTATCGCTATGGTTTGTGTGCTATTGAAGTAGCCCCAAGCAGAGACTGATGAGAATCCCTTTCATTGAAAGGGTTTATCAAGCTTCCAAAAAACTACGAGTTTCCTGAAATCTCAGCTAACATTTTTTCACCCAATCTTGATGATACTTCCATTTAATGATCAGTACACCAATCCCACTTGGCTCACCAAATTTCGTTCTTCTAGGTAAACCGTTCCTTTGCAGTAACCGTTTTCATGTTTAGTTTCACTCTGTTTTCTCCTATATGGATACATGTAGTTGGAACTCTAAATCAAACACGGTTTGTGCTAGCTCTTTGAAACTTGGCACAATAATGTAGTTTCAAGTTCTATCGCTAGGGTTTGTGTGCTATTGAAGTAGCCCCAAGCAGAGACTGACGAGAATCCCTTTCATTGAAAGGGTTGCCAAGCCTCCAAAAAACTACGAGATTCCAGAAATCTCAGCAAACATTTTTTCACCCAATCTTGAATGATACTTCCATTTAATGGTCAGTACACCAATCCCACTTGCTCACGAAGTTTCGTTCTTCTAGGTTAAACTGTTCCTTTGCAGTAACCGTTTCATGTTTAGGTTTCACTCTGTTTTCTCCTATATGGATACATGTAGTTGGAACTCTAAATCAAACACGGTTTGTGCTAGCTCTTTGAACTTGGCACAATAATGTAGTTCCAAGTTCTATCGCTATGGTTTGTGTGCTATTGAAGTAGCCCAAAGCAGAGACTGACGAGAATCCCTTTTCATTGAAAGGGATTGCCAAACTTCCAAAATACTACGAGTTTTCTGAAATCTCAGCTAACATTTTTTCACCCAATCTTGATGATACTTCTATTTAATGATCAGTACACCAATCCCACTTGGCGCACCAAATTTCGTTCTTCTAGGTTAAACCGTTCCTTTGCAGTAACCGTTTTCATGTTTAGGTTTCACTCTGTTTTCTCCTATATGGATACATGTAGTTGGAACTCTAAATCAAACACGGTTTGTGCTAGCTCTTTGAAACTTGGCACAATAATGTAGTTCCAAGTTCTATCGCTATGGTTTGTGTGCTATTGAAGTAGCCCCAAGCAGAGACTGACGAGAATCCCTTTCATAGAAAGGGGTTGCCAGGCTTCCAAAAAACTGCGAGTTTCCTGAAATCTCAGCAAACATTTTTTCACCCAATCTTGATGATACTTCCATTTAATGATCAGTACACCAATCCCACTTGGCTCACCAAATTTCGTTCTTCTCGGTTAAACCGTTCCTTTGCAGTAATCGTTTTCATGTTTAGGTTTCACTCTGTTTTCTCCTATATAGATACATGTAGTTGGAACTCTAAATCAAACACGGTTTGTGCTAGCTCTTTGAAACTTGGCACAATAATATAGTTCCAATTTCTATCGCTAGGGTTTGTGTGCTATTGAAGTAGCCCCAAGCAGAGACTGACGAGAATCCCTTTCATTGAACGGGGTTGTCAAGCTTCCAAAAAACTACGAGTTTCCTGAAATCTCAGCAAACATTTTTTCACCCAATCTTGATGATACTTCCATTTAATGGTCAGTACACCAATCCCACTTGGCTCACGAAATTTCGTTCTTCTAGGTTAAACTGTTCCTTTGCAATAACCGTTTTCATGTTTAGGTTTCACTCTGTTTTCTCCTATATGGATACATGTAGTTGGAACTCTAAATCAAACACGGTTTGTGCTAGCTCTTTGAAACTTGGCACAATAATGTAGTTCCAAGTTCTATCGCTATGGTTTGTGTGCTATTGAAGTAGCCCCAAGCAGAGACTGACGAGAATCCCTTTAATTGAAAGGGGTTGCCAAGCTTCCAAAATACTACGAGTTTCCTGAAATCTCAGCTAACATTTTTTCACCCAATGTTGATGATACTTCTATTTAATGATCAGTACACCAATGCCACTTGGCTCACCAAATTTCGTTCTTCTAGGTTAAACCGTTCCTTTGCAGTAACCGTTTTCATGTTTAGGTTTCACTCTGTTTTCTCCTATATGGATACATGTAGTTGGAACTCTAAATCAAACACGGTTTGTGCTAGCTCTTTGAAACTTGGCACAATAATGTAGTTCCAAGTTCTATCGCTATGGTTTGTGTGCTATTGAAGTAGCCTCAAGCAGAGACTGACGAGAATCCCTTTCATAGAAAGGGGTTGCCAGGCTTCCAAAAAACTGGGAGTTTCCTGAAATCTCAGCAAACATTTTTTCACCCAGTCTTGATGATACTTCCATTTAATGATCAGTACACCAATCCCACTTGGCTCACCAAATTTCGTTCTTCTAGGTTAAAACGTTCCTTTGCAGTAACCGTTTTCATGTTTCGGTTTCACTCTGTTTTCTCCTATATAGATACATGTAGTTGGAACTCTAAATCAAACACGGTTTGTGCTAGCTCTTTGAAACTTGGCACAATAATGTAGTTCCAAGTTCTATCGCTATGGTTTGTGTGCTATTGAAGTAGCCCCAAGCAGAGACTGACGAGAATGCCTTTCATTGAAAGGGGTTGCCAAGCTTCCAAAAAACTACGAGTTTCCTGAAATCTCAGCAAACATTTTTTCACCCAATCTTGATGATACTTCCATTTAATGATCAGTACACCAATCCCACTTGGCTCACCAAATTTCGTTCTTCTAGGTTAAACCGTTCCTTTGCAGTAACCGTTTTCATGTTTAGGTTTCACTCTGTTTTCTCCTATATGGATACATGTAGTTGGAACTCTAAATCAAACACGGTTTGTGCTAGCTCTTTGAAACTTGGCACAATAATGTAGTTCCAAGTTCTATCACTATGGTTTGTGTGCTATTGAAGTAGCCCCAAGCAGAGACTGACGAGAATCCCTTTCATAGAAAGGGGTTGCCAGGCTTCCAAAAAACTGCCAGTTTCCTGAAATCTCAGCAAACATTTTTTCACCCAGTCTTGATGATACTTCCATTTAATGATCAGTACACCAATCCCAGTTGGCTCACCAAATTTCGTTCTTCTAGGTTAAAACGTTCCTTTGCAGTAACCGTTTTCATGTTTAGGTTTCACTCTGTTTTCTCCTATATAGATACATGTAGTTGGAACTCTAAATCAAACACGGTTTGTGCTAGCTCTTTGAAACTTGGCACAATAATATAGTTCCAAGTTCTATCGCTATGGTTTGTGTGCTATAGAAGTAGCCCCAAGCAGAGTCTGACGAGAATCCCTTTCATTGAAAGGGGTTGCAAGCTTCCAAAAAACTGCGAGTTTCCTGAAATCGCAGCAAACATTTTTTCACCCAATCTTGATGATACTTTCAGGTAGTGATCAGTACACGAATCCCACTTGGCTCACCAAATTTCGTTCTTCTAGGTTAAACCGTTCCTTTGCAGTAACCGTTTTCATGTTTAGGTTTCACTCTGTTTTCTCCTATATGGATACATGTAATTGGAACTCTAAATCAAACACGGTTTGTGCTAGCTCTTTGAAACTTGGCACAATAATGTAGTTCCAAGTTCTATCGCTATGGTTTGTGTGCTATTGGAGTACAGCAAGCAGACACTGAGAGAACCCCTTTCATTGAAAGGGGTTGCCAAGCTTCCAAAAAACTACGAGTTTCCTGAAATCTCAGCAAACATTTATTCACCCAATCTTGATGATACTTCTATTTAAGGATCAGTCCACCAATTCCACTTGGCTCACCAAATTTCGTTCTTCTAGGTTAAACCGTTCCTTTGCAGTAACCGTTTTCATGTTTAGGTTTCACTCTGTTTTCTCCTATATGGATACATGTAGTTGGAACTCTAAATCAAACACGGTTTGTGCTAGCTCTTTGAAACTTGGCACAATAATGTAGTTCCAAGTTCTATCGCTATGGTTTGTGTGCTATTGAAGTAGCCCCAAGCAGAGACTGACGAGAATCCCTTTCATAGAAAGGAGTTGCCAGGCTTCCAAAAAACTGCGAGTTTCCTGAAATCTCAGCAAACATTTTTTCACCCAGTCTTGATGATACTTCCATTTAATGATCAGTACACCAATCCACCTTGGCTCACCAAATTTCGTTCTTCTAGGTCAAACCGTTCCTTTGCAGTAACCGTTTTCATGTTTAGGTTTCACTCTGTTTTCTCCTATATAGATACATGTAGTTGGAACTCTAAATCAAACACGGTTTGTGCTAGCTCTTTGAAACTTGGCACAATAATGTAGTTTCAAGTTCTATCGCTAGGGTTTGTGTGCTATTGAAGTAGCCCCAAGCAGAGACTGACGAGAATCCCTTTCATTGAAAGGGGTTGCCAAGCTTCCAAAAAACTACGAGATTCCAGAAATCTCAGCAAACATTTTTTCACCCAATCTTGATGATACTTCCATTTAATGATCAGTACACCAATCCCACTTGGCTCACCAAATTTCGTTCTTCTAGGTTAAACCGTTCCTTTGCAGTAACCGTTTTCATGTTTAGGTTTCACTCTGTTTTCTCCTATATGGATACATGTAGTTGGAACTCTAAATCAAACACGGTTTGTGCTAGCTCTTTGAAACTTGGCACAATAATACAGTTCCAATTTCTATCGCTATGGTTTGTGTGCTATTGAAGTAGCCCCAAGCAGAGACTGACGAGAATCCCTTTCATTGAACGGGGTTGTCAAGCTTCCAAAAAACTACGAGTTTCCTGTAATCTCAGCAAACATTTTTTCACCCAATCTTGATGATACTTCCATTTAATGGTCAGTACACCAATCCCACTTGGCTCACGAAATTTCGTTCTTCTAGGTTAAACTGTTCCTTTGCAATAACCGTTTTCATGTTTAGGTTTCACTCTGTTTTCTCCTATATGGATACATGTAGTTGGAACTCTAAATCAAACACGGTTTGTGCTAGCTCTTTGAAACTTGGCACAATAATGTAGTTCCAAGTTCTATCGCTATGGTTTGTGTGCTATTGAAGTAGCCCCAAGCAGAGACTGACGAGAATCCCTTTCATTGAAAGGGGTTGCCAAGCTTCCAAAATACTACGAGTTTCCTGAAATCTCAGCTAACATTTTTTCACCCAATCTTGATGATACTTCTATTTAATGATCAGTACACGAATCCCACTTGGCTCACCAAATTTCGTTCTTCTAGGTTAAACTGTTCCTTTGCAGTAACCGTTTTCATGTTTAGGTTTCACTCTGTTTTCTCCTATATGGATACATGTAGTTGGAACTCTAAATCAAACACGGTTTGTGCTAGCTCTTTGAAACTTGGCACAATAATGTAGTTCCAAGTTCTATCGCTATGGTTTGTGTGCTATTGAAGTAGCCTCAAGCAGAGACTGACGAGAATCCCTTTCATAGAAAGGGGTTGCCAGGCTTCCAAAAAACTGGGAGTTTCCTGAAATCTCAGCAAACATTTTTTCACCCAGTCTTGATGATATTTCCATTTAATGATCAGTACACCAATCCCACTTGGCTCACCAAATTTCGTTCTTCTGGGTTAAAACGTTCCTTTGCAGTAACCGTTTTCATGTTTCGGTTTCACTCTGTTTTCTCCTATATAGATACATGTAGTTGGAACTCTAAATCAAACATGGTTTGTGCTAGCTCTTTGCAACTTGGCACACTAATGTAGTTCCAAGTTCTATCGCTATGGTTTGTGTGCTATTGAAGTAGCCCCAAGCAGAGACTGACGAGAATCCCTTTCATTGAAAGGGTTTGCCAAGCTTCCAAAACCTGCGAGTTTCCTGAAATCTCAGCAAACATTTTTTCACCCAATCTTGATGATACTTGCAGGTAGTGATCAGTACACGAATCCCACTTGGCTCACCAAATTTCGTTCTTCTAGGTTAAACCGTTCCTTTGCAGTAACCGTTTTCATGTTTAGGTTTCACTCTGTTTTCTCCTATATGGATACATGTAGTTGGAACTCTAAATCAAACACGGTTTGTGCTAGCTCTTTGAAACTTGGCACAATAATGTAGTTCCAAGTTCTATCGCTATGGTTTGTGTGCTATTGAAGTAGCCCGAAGTAGAGACTGACGAGAATCCCTTTCATTGAAAGGGGTTGCCAAGCTTCCAAAAAACTACGATATTCCTGAAATCTCAGCTAACATTTTTTCACCCAATCTTGATGATACTTCCATTTAATGATCAGTACACCAATCCACCTTGGCTCACCAAATTTCGTTCTTCTAGGTTAAACCGTTCCTTTGCAGTAACCGTTTTCATGTTTAGGTTTCACTCTGTTTTCTCCTATATGGATACATGTAGTTGGAACTCTAAATCAAACACGGTTTGTGCTAGGTCTTTGAAACGTGGCACAATAATGTAGTTCCAAGTTCTATGGCTATGGTTTGTGTGCTATTGAAGTAGCCCCAAGCAGAGACTGACGAGAATCCCTTTCATTGAAAGGGTTTATCAAGCTTCCAAAAAACTACGAGTTTCCTGAAATCTCAGCTAACATTTTTTCACCCAATCTTGATGATACTTCCATTTAATGATCAGTACACCAATCCCACTTGGCTCACCAAATTTCGTTCTTCTAGGTTAAAACGTTCCTTTGCAGTAACCGTTTTCATGTTTAGGTTTCACTCTGTTTTCTCCTATATGGATACATGTAGTTGGAACTCTAAATCAAACACGGTTTGTGCTAGCTCTTTGAAAATTGGCACAATAATGTAGTTCCAAGTTCTATCGCTATGGTTTGTGTGCTATTGAAGTAGCCCCAAGCAGAGACTGACGAGAATCCCTTTCATAGAAAGGAGTTGCCAGGCTTCCAAAAAACTGCGAGTTTCCTGAAATCTCAGCAAACATTTTTTCACCCAGTCTTGATGATACTTCCATTTAATGATCAGTACACCAATCCCACTTGGCTCACCAAATTTCGTTCTTCTAGGTTAAACCGTTCCTTTGCAGTAACCGTTTTCATGTTTAGGTTTCACTCTGTTTTCTCCTATATAGATACATGTAGTTGGAACTCTAAATCAAACACGGTTTGTGCTAGCTCTTTGAAACTTGGCACAATAATGTAGTTTCAAGTTCTATCGCTAGGGTTTGTGTGCTATTGAAGTAGCCCCAAGCAGAGACTGACGAGAATCCCTTTCATTGAAAGGGGTTGCCAAGCTTCCAAAAAACTACGAGATTCCAGAAATCTCAGCAAACATTTTTTCACCCAATCTTGATGATACTTCCATTTAATGATCAGTACACCAATCCCACTTGGCTCACCAAATTTCGTTCTTCTAGGTTAAACCGTTCCTTTGCAGTAACCGTTTTCATGTTTAGGTTTCACTCTGTTTTCTCCTATATGGATACATGTAGTTGGAACTCTAAATCAAACACGGTTTGTGCTAGCTCTTTGAAACTTGGCACAATAATACAGTTCCAATTTCTATCGCTATGGTTTGTGTGCTATTGAAGTAGCCCCAAGCAGAGACTGACGAGAATCCCTTTCATTGAACGGGGTTGTCAAGCTTCCAAAAAACTACGAGTTTCCTGAAATCTCAGCAAACATTTTTTCACCCAATCTTGATGATACTTCCATTTAATGGTCAGTACACCAATCCCACTTGGCTCACGAAATTTCATTCTTCTAGGTTAAACTGTTCCTTTGCAATAACCGTTTTCATGTTTAGGTTTCACTCTGTTTTCTCCTATATGGATACATGTAGTTGGAACTCTAAATCAAACACGGTTTGTGCTAGCTCTTTGAAACTTGGCACAATAATGTAGTTCCAAGTTCTATCGCTATGGTTTGTGTGCTATTGAAGTAGCCCCAAGCAGAGACTGACGAGAATCCCTTTCATTGAAAGGGGTTGCCAAGCTTCCAAAATACTACGAGTTTCCTGAAATCTCAGCTAACATTTTTTCACCCAATCTTGATGATACTTCTATTTAATGATCAGTACACGAATCCCACTTGGCTCACCAAATTTCGTTCTTCTAGGTTAAACTGTTCCTTTGCAGTAACCGTTTTCATGTTTAGGTTTCACTCTGTTTTCTCCTATATGGATACATGTAGTTGGAACTCTAAATCAAACACGGTTTGTGCTAGCTCTTTGAAACTTGGCACAATAATGTAGTTCCAAGTTCTATCGCTATGGTTTGTGTGCTATTGAAGTAGCCTCAAGCAGAGACTGACGAGAATCCCTTTTATAGAAAGGGGTTGCCAGGCTTCCAAAAAACTGGGAGTTTCCTGAAATCTCAGCAAACATTTTTTCACCCAGTCTTGATGATACTTCCATTTAATGATCAGTACACCAATCCCACTTGGCTCACCAAATTTCGTTCTTCTAGGTTAAAACGTTCCTTTGCAGTAACCGTTTTCATGTTTCGGTTTCACTCTGTTTTCTCCTATATAGATACATGTAGTTGGAACTCTAAATCAAACACGGTTTGTGCTAGCTCTTTGAAACTTGGCACACTAATGTAGTTCCAAGTTCTATCACTATGGTTTGTGTGCTATTGAAGTAGCCCCAAGCAGAGACTGACGAGAATCCCTTTCATTGAAAGGGTTTGCCAAGCTTCCAAAACCTGCGAGTTTCCTGAAATCTCAGCAAACATTTTTTCACCCAATCTTGATGATACTTGCAGGTATTGATCAGTACACGAATCCCACTTGGCTCACCAAATTTCGTTCTTCTAGGTTAAACCGTTCCTTTGCAGTAACCGTTTTCATGTTTAGGTTTCACTCTGTTTTCTCCTATATGGATACATGTAGTTGGAACTCTAAATCAAACACGGTTTGTGCTAGCTCTTTGAAACTTGGCACAATAATGTAGTTCCAAGTTCTATCGCTATGGTTTGTGTGCTATTGAAGTAGCCCGAAGCAGAGACTGACGAGAATCCCTTTCATTGAAAGGGGTTGCCAAGCTTCCAAAAAACTACGATATTCCTGAAATCTCAGCTAACATTTTTTCACCCAATCTTGATGATACTTCCATTTAATGATCAGTACACCAATCCACCTTGGCTCACCAAATTTCGTTCTTCTAGGTTAAACCGTTCCTTTGCAGTAACCGTTTTCATGTTTAGGTTTCACTCTGTTTTCTCCTATATGGATACATGTAGTTGGAACTCTAAATCAAACACGGTTTGTGCTAGGTCTTTGAAACGTGGCACAATAATGTAGTTCCAAGTTCTATGGCTATGGTTTGTGTGCTATTGAAGTAGCCCAAGCAGAGACTGACGAGAATCCCTTTCATTGAAAGGGTTTATCAAGCTTCCAAAAAACTACGAGTTTCCTGAAATCTCAGCTAACATTTTTTCACCCAATCTTGATGATACTTCCATTTAATGATCAGTACACCAATCCCACTTGGCTCACCAAATTTCGTTCTTCTAGGTTAAAACGTTCCTTTGCAGTAACCGTTTTCATGTTTAGGTTTCACTCTGTTTTCTCCTATATGGATACATGTAGTTGGAACTCTAAATCAAACACGGTTTGTGCTAGCTCTTTGAAACTTGGCACAATAATGTAGTTCCAAGTTCTATCGCTATGGTTTGTGTGCTATTGAAGTAGCCCCAAGCAGAGACTGACGAGAATCCCTTTCATAAAAGGGGTTGCCAAGCTTCCAAAAAACTACGAGGTTTCCTGAAATCTCAGCAAACATTTTTTCACCCAATCTTGATGATACTTGCAGGTAGTGATCAGTACACGAATCTCACTTGGCTCACTAAATTTCGTTCTTCTGGGTTAAACCGTTCCTTTGCAGTAACCGTTTTCATGTTTAGGTTTCACTCTGTTTTCTCCTATATGGATACATGTAGTTGGAACTCTAAAATCAAACACGGTTGTGCTAGCTCTTTGAAACTTGCACAAGAATGTAGTTCCATGTTCTATCGCTATGGTTTGTGTGCTATTGAAGTAGCCCCAAGCTGAGACTGACAAGAATCCCTTTCATTGAAAAGGGTTGCCAAGCTTCCAAAAAACTGCGAGTTTCCTGAAATCTCAGCAAACATTTTTTCACCCAATCTTGATGATACTTGCAGGTAGTGATCAGTACACGAATCCCACTTGGTTCACCAAATTTCGTTCTTCTAGGTTAAACCGTTCCTTTGCAGTAACCGTTTTCATGTTTAGGTTTCACTCTGTTTTCTCCTATATGGATACATGTAGTTGGAACTCTAAATCAAACACGGTTTGTGCTAGCTCTTTGAAACTTGGCACAATAATGTAGTTCCAAGTTCTATCGCTATGGTTTGTGTGCTATTGAAGTAGACCCAAGCAGAGACTGACGAGAATCCCTTTCATTGAAAGGGGTTGCCAAGCTTCCAAAAAACTACGATATTCCTGAAATCTCAGCTAACATTTTTTCACCCAATCTTGATGATACTTCCATTTAATGATCAGTACACCAATCCACCTTGGCTCACCAAATTTCGTTCTTCTAGGTTAAACCGTTCCTTTGCAGTAACCATTTTCATGTTTAGGTTTCACTCTGTTTTCTCCTATATGGATACATGTAGGTGGAACTCTAAATCAAACACGGTTTGTGCTAGCTCTTTGAAACTTGGCACAATAATGTAGTTCCAAGTTCTATCGCTATGGTTAGTGTGCTATTGAAAGTAGCCCAAGCAGAGACTGACGAGAATCCCTTTCATTGAAAGGGGTTCCCAAGCTTCCAAAAAACTATGAGTTTCCTTGAAAATCTCAGCAAACATTTTTTCACCCAATCTTGATGATACTTGCAGGTAGTGATCAGTACACGAATCTCACTTGGCTCACTAAATTTCGTTCTTCTAGGTTAAACCGTTCCTTTGCAGTAACCTTTTTCATGTTTAGGTTTCACTCTGTTTTCTCCTATATGGATACATGTAGTTGGAACTCTAAATCAAACACGGTTTGTGCTAGCTCTTTGAAACTTGGCACAAGAATGTAGTTCCATGTTCTATCGCTATGGTTTGTGTGCTATTGAAGTAGCCCCAAGCAGAGACTGACGAGAATCCCTTTCATTGAAAAGGGTTGCCAAGCTTCCAAAAAACTGCGAGTTTCCTGAAATCTCAGCTAACATTTTTTCACCCAATCTTGATGATACTTCCATTTAATGATCAGTACACCAATCCACCTTGGCTCACCAAATTTCGTTCTTCTAGGTTAAACCGTTCCTTTGCAGTAACCATTTTCATGTTTAGGTTTCACTCTGTTTTCTCCTATATGGATACATGTAGGTGGAACTCTAAATCAAACACGGTTTGTGCTAGCTCTTTGAAACTTGGGACAATAATGTAGTTCCAAGTTCTATCGCTATGGTTAGTGTGCTATTGAAGTAGGCCCAAGCAGAGACTGACGAGAATCCCTTTCATTTGAAAGGGTTGCCAAGCTTCCAAAAAACTACGAGTTTCCTGAAATCTCAGCAAACATTTTTTAACCCAATCTTGATGATACTTCTATTTAATAATCAGTACACAATCCCACTTGGCTCACCAAATTTCGTTCTTCTAGGTTAAACCGTTCCTTTGCAGTAACCGTTTTCATGTTTAGGTTTCACTCTGTTTTCTCCTATATGGATACATGTAGTTGGAACTCTAAATCAAACACGGTTTGTGTGCTAGCTCTTTGAAACTTGGCACAATAATGTAGTTCCAAGTTCTATCACTATGGTTTGTGTGCTATTGGAAGTAGCCCCAAGCAGAGACTGACGAGAATCCCTTCATAGAAAGGGGTTGCCAGGCTTCCAAAAAACTGCGAGTTTCCTGAAATATCAGCAAACATTTTTTCACCCAGTCTGGATGATACTTCCATTTAATGATCAGTACACCAATCCCAGTTGGCTCACCAAATTTCGTTCTTCTAGGTTAAACGTTCCTTTGCAGTAACCGTTTTCATTTTTAGGTTTCACTCGGTTTTCTCCTATATAGATACATGTAGTTGGAACTCTAAATCAAACACGGTTTGTGCTAGCTCTTTGAAACTTGGCACAATAATGTAGTTTCAAGTTCTATCGCTATGGTTTGTGTGCTATTGAAGTAGCCCCAAGCAGAGACTGACGAGAATCCCTTTCATAGAAAGGGGTTGCCAGGCTTCCAAAAAACTGCGAGTATCCTGAAATCTCAGCAAACATTTTTTCACCCAGTCTTGATGATACTTCCATTTAATGATCAGTACACCAATCCCACTTGGCTCACCAAATTTCGTTCTTCTAGGTTAAACCGTTCCTTTGCAGTAACCGTTTTCATGTTTAGGTTTCACTCGGTTTTCTCCTATATAGATACATGTATTTGAAACTCTAAATCAAACACGGTTTGTGCTAGCTCTTTGAAACTTGGCACAATAATGTAGTTCCAAGTTCTATCGCTATGGTTTGTGTGCTATTGAAGTAGCCCCAAGCAGAGACTGACGAGAATCCCTTTCATAGAAAGGGGTTGCCAAGCTTCCAAAAAACTACAAGTTTCCTGAAATCTCAGCAAACATTTTTTCACCCAATCTTGATGATACTTCCATTTAATGATCAGTACACCAATCCCACTTGGCTCACCAAATTTCGTTCTTCTAGGTTAAACCGTTCCTTTGCAGTAACCATTTTCATGTTTAGGTTTCACTCTGTTTTCTCCTATATGGATACATGTAGTTGGAACTCTAAATCAAACACGGTTTGTGCTAGCTCTTTGAAACTTGGCACAATAATGTAGTTCCAAGTTCTATGGCTATGGTTTGTGTGCTATTGAAGTAGCCCCAAGCAGAGACTGATGAGAATCCCTTTCATTGAAAGGGGTTGCCAAGCTTCCAAAAAACTACGAGTTTCCTGAAATCTCAGCTAACATTTTTTCACCCAATCTTGATGATACTTGCAGGTAGTGATCAGTACACGAATCTCACTTGGCTCACTAAATTTCGTTCTTCTAGGTTAAACCGTTCCTTTGCAGTAACCGTTTTCATGTTTAGGTTTCACTCTGTTTTCTCCTATATGGATACATGTAGTTGGAACTCTAAATCAAACACGGTTTGTGCTAGCTGTTTGAAACTTGGCACAATAATGTAGTTCCAAGTTCTATGGCTATGGTTTGTGTGCTATTGAAGTAGCCCCAAGCAGAGACTGACGAGAATGCCTTTCATTGAAAGGGGTTATCAAGCTTCCAAAAAACTACGAGTTTCCTGAAATCTCAGCTAACATTTTTTCACCCAGTCTTGATGATACTTCCATTTAATGATCAGTACACCAATCCCACTTGGCTCACCAAATTTCGTTCTTCTAGGTTAAAACGTTCCTTTGCAGTAACCGTTTTCATGTTTCGGTTTCACTCTGTTTTCTCCTATATAGATACATGTAGTTGGAACTCTAAATCAAACACGGTTTGTGCTAGCTCTTTGAAACTTGGCACACTAATGTAGTTCCAAGTTCTATCGCTATGGTTTGTGTGCTATTGAAGTAGCCCCAAGCAGAGACTGACGAGAATCCCTTTCATTGAAAGGGTTTGCCAAGCTTCCAAAACCTGCGAGTTTCCTGAAATCTCAGCAAACATTTTTTCACCCAATCTTGATGATACTTGCAGGTAGTGATCAGTACACGAATCCCACTTGGCTCACCAAATTTCGTTCTTCCAGGTTAAACCGTTCCTTTGCAGTAACCGTTTTCATGTTTAGGTTTCACTCTGTTTTCTCCTATATGGATACATGTAGTTGGAACTCTAAATCAAACACGGTTTGTGCTAGCTCTTTGAAACTTGGCACAATAATGTAGTTCCAAGTTCTGTCGCTATGATTTGTGTGCTTCTGAAGGAGCCCCAAGCAGAGACTGACGAGAATCCCTTTCATTGAAAGGGGTTATCAAGCTTCCAAAAAACTACGAGTTTCCAGAAATCTCAGCAAACATTTTTTCACCCAATCTTGATGATACTTGCAGGTAGTGATCAGTACACGAATCCCACTTGGCTCACCAAATTTCGTTCTTCTAGGTTAAACCGTTCCTTTGCAGTAACCGTTTTCATGTTTAGGTTTCACTCTGTTTTCTCCTATATGGATACATGTAGTTGGAACTCTTAATCAAACACGGTTTGTGCTAGCTCTTTGAAACTTGGCACAATAATGTAGTTCCAAGTTCTATCGCTATGGTTTGTGTGCTATTGAAGTACCCCAAGCAGACACTGAGAGAACCCCTTTCATTGAAAGGGGTTGCCAAGCTTCCAAAAAACTACGAGTTTCCTGAAATCTCAGCAAACATTTATTCACCCAATCTTGATGATACTTCTATTTAATGATCAGTACACCAATTCCACTTGGCTCACCAAATTTCGTTCTTCTAGGTTAAACCGTTCCTTTGCAGTAACCGTTTTCATGTTTAGGTTTCACTCTGTTTTCTCCTATATGGATACATGTAGTTGGAACTCTAAATCAAACACGGTTTGTGCTAGCTCTTTGAAACTTGGCACAATAATGTAGTTCCAAGTTCTATCGCTATGGTTTGTGTGCTATTGAAGTAGCCCCAAGCAGAGACTGACGAGAATCCCTTTCATAGAAAGGAGTTGCCAGGCTTCCAAAAAACTGCGAGTTTCCTGAAATCTCAGCAAACATTTTTTCACCCAGTCTTGATGATACTTCCATTTAATGATCAGTACACCAATCCCACTTGGCTCACCAAATTTCGTTCTTCTAGTTTAAAACGTTCCTTTGCAGTAACCGTTTTCATGTTTAGGTTTCACTCTGTTTTCTCCTATATAGATACATGTAGTTGGAACTCTAAATCAAACACGGTTTGTGCTAGGTCTTTGAAACGTGGCACAATAATGTAGTTCCAAGTTCTATCGCTATGGTTTGTGTGGTATTGAAGTAGCCCCAAGCAGAGACTGACGAGAATCCCTTTCATTGAAAGGGGTTGCCAAGCTTCCAAAAAACTGCGTGTTTCCTGAAATCTCAGCAAACATTTTTTCACCCAATCTTGATGATACTTGCAGGTAGTGATAAGTACACGAATCCCACTTGGCTCACCAAATTTCGTTCTTCTAGGTTAAACCGTTCCTTTGCAGTCACCGTTTTCATGTTTAGGTTTCACTCTGTTTTCTCCTATATGGATACATGTAGTTGGAACTCTATGTAGTTGGAACTCTAAATCAAACACGGTTTGTGCTAGCTCTTTGAAACTTGGCACAATAATGTAGTTCCAAGTTCTATCGCTATGGTTTGTGTGCTATTGAAGTAGCCCCAAGCAGAGACTGATGAGAATCCCTTTCATTGAAAGGGGTTGCCAAGCTTCCAAAAAACTACGAGTTTCCTGAAATCTCAGCAAACATTTTTTCACCCAATCTTGATGATACTTGCAGGTAGTGATCAGTACACGAATCTCACTTGGCTCACTAAATTTCGTTCTTCTAGGTTAAACCGTTCCTTTGCAGTAACCGTTTTCATGTTTAGGTTTCACTCTGTTTTCTCCTATATGGATACATGTAGTTGGAACTCTAAATCAAACACGGTTTGTGCTAGCTCTTTGAAACTTGGCACAAGAATGTAGTTCCATGTTCTATCGCTATGGTTTGTGTGCTATTGAAGTAGCCCAAAGCAGAGACTGACGAGAATCCCTTTCATTGAAAAGGGTTGCCAAGCTTCCAAAAAACTGCGAGTTTCCTGAAATCTCAGCAAACATTTTTTCACCCAATCTTGATGATACTTGCAGGTAGTGATCAGTACACGAATCCCACTTGTTTCACCAAATTTCGTTATTCTAGGTTAAACCGTTCCTTTGCAGTAACCGTTTTCATGTTTAGGTTTCACTCTGTTTTCTCCTATATGGATACATGTAGTTGGAACTCTAAATCAAACACGGTTTGTGCTAGCTCTTTGAAACTTGGCACAATAATGTAGTTCCAAGTTCTATCGCTAAGGTTTGTGTGCTATTGAAGTAGCCCCAAGCAGAGACTGACGAGAATCCCTTTCATAGAAAGGGGTTGCCAGGCTTCCAAAAAACTGCGAGTTTCCTGAAATCTCAGCAAACATTTTTTCACCCAGTCTTGATGATACTTCCATTTAATGATCAGTACACCAATCCCACTTGGCTCACCAAATTTCGTTCTTCTAGGTTAAAACGTTCCTTTGCAGTAACCGTTTTCATGTTTAGGTTTCACTCTGTTTTCTCCTATATAGATACAAGTAGTTGGAACTCTAAATCAAACACTGTTTGTGCTAGCTCTTTGAAACTTGGCACAATAATGTAGTTCCAAGTTCTATCGCTATGGTTTGTGTGGTATTGAAGTAGCCCCAAGCAGAGACTGACGAGAATCCCTTTCATTGAAAGGGGTTGCCAAGCTTCCAAAAAACTGCGTGTTTCCTGAAATCTCAGCAAACATTTTTTCACCCAATCTTGATGATACTTGCAGGTAGTGATAAGTACACGAATCCCACTTGGCTCACCAAATTTCGTTCTTCTATGTTAAACCGTTCCTTTGCAGTAACCGTTTTCATGTTTAGGTTCACTCTGTTTTCTCCTATATGGATACATGTAGTTGGAACTCTAAATCAAACACGGTTTGTGCTAGCTCTTTGAAACTTGGCACAATAATGTAGTTCCAAGTTCTATCGCTATGGTTTGTGTACTATTTAAGTAGCCCCAAGCAGAGACTGACGAGAATGCCTTTCATTGAAAGGGGTTATCAAGCTTCCAAAAAACTACGAGTTTCCTGAAATCTCAGCTAACATTTTTTCACCCAATCTTGATGATACTTCCATTTAATGATCAGTACACCAATCCCACTTGGCTCACCAAATTTCGTTCTTCTAGGTTAAACCGTTCCATTGCAGTAACCGTTTTCATGTTTAGGTTTCACTCTGTTTTCTCCTATATGGATACATGTAGTTGGAACTCTAAATCAAACACGGTTTGTGCTAGCTCTTTGAAACTTGGCACAATAATGTAGTTCCAAGTTCTGTCGCTATGATTTGTGTGCTTTTGAAGTAGCCCCAAGCAGAGACTGACGAGAATCCCTTTCATTGAAAGGGGTTATCAAGCTTCCAAAAAACTAGGAGTTTCCTGAAATCTCAGCAAACATTTTTTCACCCAATCTTGATGATACTTGCAGGTAGTGATCAGTACACGAATCCCACTTGGCTCACCAAATTTCGTTCTTCTAGGTTAAACCCTTCCTTTGCAGTAACCGTTTTCATGTTTAGGTTTCACTCTGTTTTCTCCCATATGGATACATGTAGTTGGAACTCTAAATCAAACACGGTTTGTGCTAGCTCTTTGAAACTTGGCACAAGAATGCAGTTCCAAGTTCTATCGCTATGGTTTGTGTGCTATTGAAGTAGCCCCAAGCAGAGACTGACGAGAATCCCTTTCATTGAAAGGGGTTGCCAAGCTTCCAAAATACTACGAGTTTCCTGAAATCTCAGCAAACATTTTTTCACCCAATCTTGATGATACTTCCATTTAATGATCAGTACACCAATCCCACTTGGCTCACCAAATTTCGTTCTTCTAGGTTAAACCGTTCCTTTGCAGTAACCGTTTTCATGTTTAGGTTTCACTCTGTTTTCTCCGATATGGATACATGTAGTTGGAACTCTAAATCAAACACGGTTTGTGCTAGCTCTTTGAAACTTGGCACAATAATGTAGTTCCAAGTTCTATCGCTATGATTTGTGTTCTATTGAAGTAGCCCCAAGCAGAGACTGATGAGAATTCCTTTCATTGAAAGGGGTTGCCAAGTTTCCAAAAAACTACGAGTTTCCTGAAATCTCAGCAAACATTTTTTCACCCAATCTTGATGATACTTGCAGGTAGTGATCAGTACACGAATCTCACTTGGCTCACTAAATTTCGTTCTTCTAGGTTAAACCGTTCCTTTGCAGTAACCGTTTTCATGTTTAGGTTTCACTCTGTTTTCTCCTATATGGATACATGTAGTTGGAACTCTAAATCAAACACGGTTTGTGCTAGCTCTTTGAAACTTGGCACAAGAATGTAGTTCCATGTTCTATCGCTATGGTTTGTGTGCTATTGAAGTAGCCCCAAGCAGAGACTGACGAGAATCCCTTTCATTGAAAAGGGTTGCCAAGTTTCCAAAAAACTGCGAGTTTCCTGAAATCTCAGCAAACATTTTTTCACCCAATCTTGATGATACTTGCAGGTAGTGATCAGTACACGAATCCCACTTGGTTCACCAAATTTCGTTCTTCTAGGTTAAACCGTTCCTTTGCAGTAAGCGTTTTCATGTTTAGGTTTCACTCTGTTTTCTCCTATATGGATACATGTAGTTGGAACTCTAAATCAAACACGGTTTGTGCTAGCTCTTTGAAACTTTGCACAATAATGTAGTTCCAAGTTCTATCGCTATGGTTTGTGTGCTATTGAAGTAGACCCAAGCAGAGACTGACGAGAATCCCTTTCATTGAAAGGGGTTGCCAAGCTTCCAAAAAACTACGATATTCCTGAAATCTCAGCTAACATTTTTTCACCCAATCTTGATGATACTTCCATTTAATGGTCAGTACACCAATCCACCTTGGCTCACCAAATTTCATTCTTCTAGGTTAAACCGTTCCTTTGCAGTAACCATTTTCATGTTTAGGTTTCACTCTGTTTTCTCCTATATGGATACATGTAGTTGGAACTCTAAATCAAACACGGTTTGTGCTAGCTCTTTGAAACTTGGCACAATAATGTAGTTCCAAGTTCTATCGCTATGGTTAGTGTGCTATTGAAGTAGCCCCAAGCAGAGACTGACGAGAATCCCTTTCATTGAAAGGGGTTGCCAAGCTTCCAAAAAACTACGAGTTTCCTGAAATCTCAGCAAACATTTTTTAACCCAATCTTGATGATACTTCTATTTAATAATCAGTACACCAATCCCACTTGGCTCACCAAATTTCGTTCTTCTAGGTTAAACCGTTCCTTTGCAGTAACCGTTTTCATGTTTAGGTTTCACTCTGTTTTCTCCTATATGGATACATGTAGTTGGAACTCTAAATCAAACACGGTTTGTGCTAGCTCTTTGAAACTTGGCACAATAATGTAGTTCCAAGTTCTATCACTATGGTTTGTGTGCTATTGAAGTAGCCCCAAGCAGAGACTGACGAGAATCCCTTTCATAGAAAGGGGTTGCCAGGCTTCCAAAAAACTGCGAGTTTCCTGAAATCTCAGCAAACATTTTTTCACCCAGTCTTGATGATACTTCCATTTAATGATCAGTACACCAATCCCAGTTGGCTCACCAAATTTCGTTCTTCTAGGTTAAAACGTTCCTTTGCAGTAACCGTTTTCATGTTTAGGTTTCACTCTGTTTTCTCCTATATAGATACATGTAGTTGGAACTCTAAATCAAACACGGTTTGTGCTAGCTCTTTGAAACTTGGCACAATAATGTAGTTTCAAGTTCTATCGCTAGGGTTTGTGTGCTATTGAAGTAGCCCCAAGCAGAGACTGACGAGAATCCCTTTCATTGAAAGGGGTTGCCAAGCTTCCAAAAAACTACGAGATTCCAGAAACCTCAGCAAACATTTTTTCACCCAATCTTGATGATACTTCCATTTAATGATCAGTACACCTATCCCACTTGGCTCACCAAATTTCGTTCTTCTAGGTTAAACCGTTCCTTTGCAATAACCGTTTTCATGTTTAGGTTTCACTCTGTTTTCTCCTATAGGGATACATGTAGTTGGAACTCTAAATCAAACACGGTTTGTGCTAGCTCTTTGAAACTTGGCACAATAATATAGTTCCAATTTCTATCGCTATGGTTTGTGTGCTATTGAAGTAGCCCCAAGCAGAGACTGACGAGAATCCCTTTCATTGAACGGGGTTGTAAAGCTTCCAAAAAACTACGAGTTTCCTGAAATCTCAGCAAACATTTTTTCACCCAATCTTGATGATACTTCCATTTAATGGTCAGTACACCAATCCACTTGGCTCACGAAATTTCGTTCTTCTAGGTTAAACTGCTCCTTTGCAGTAACCGTTTTCATGTTTAGGTTTCACTCTGTTTTCTCCTATATGGATACATGTAGTTGGAACTCTAAATCAAACACGGTTTGTGCTAGCTCTTTGAAACTTGGCACAATAATGTAGTTCCAAGATCTATCGCTATGGTTTGTGTGCTATTGAAGTAGCCCAAAGCAGAGACTGACGAGAATCCCTTTCATTGAAAGGGGTTGCCAAGCTTCCAAAATACTACGAGTTTCCTGAAATCTCAGCTAACATTTTTTCACCCAATCTTGATGATACGTCTATTTAATGATCAGTACACCAATCCCACTTGGCTCACCAAATTTCGTTCTTCTAGGTTAAACCGTTCCTTTGCAGTAACCGTTTTCATGTTTAGGTTTCACTCTGTTTTCTCCTATATGGAAACATGTAGTTGGAACTCTAAATCAAACACGGTTTGTGCTAGCTCTTTGAAACTTGGCACAATAATGTAGTTCCACGTTCTATCGCTATGGTTTGTGTGCTATTGAAGTAGCCCCAAGCAGAGAGTGACGAGAATCCCATTCATAGAAAGGGGTTGCCAGGCTTCCAAAAAACTGTGAGTTTCCTGAAATCTCAGCAAACATTTTTTCACCCAGTCTTGATGATACTTCCATTTAATGATCAGTACACCAATCCCACTTGGCTCACCAAATTTCGTTCTTCTAGGTTAAAACGTTCCTTTGCAGTAACCGTTTTCATGTTTAGGTTTCACTCTGTTTTCTCCTATATAGATACATGTAGTTGGAACTCTAAATCAAACACGGTTTGTGCTAGCTCTTTGAAACTTGGCACAATAATGTAGTTCCAAGTTCTATCGCTATGGTTTGTGTGCTATTGAAGTAGCCCCAAGCAGAGACTAACGAGAATCCCTTTCATTGAAAGGGGTTGCCAAGCTTCCAAAAAACTGCGAGTTTCCTGAAATCTCAGCAAGCATTTTTTCACCCAATCTTGATGATACTTGCAGGTAGTGATCAGTACACGAATCCCACTTGGCTCACCAAATTTCGTTCTTCTAGGTTAAACCGTTCCTTTGCAGTAACCGTTTTCATGTTTAGGTTTCACTCGGTTTTCTCCTATATGGATACATGTAGTTGGAACTCTAAATCAAACACGGTTTGTGCTAGCTCTTTGAAACTTGGCACAATAATGTAGTTCCAAGTTCTATGGCTATGGTTTGTGTGCTATTGAAGTAGCCCCAAGCAGAGACTGACGAGAATCCCTTTCATAGAAAGGGGTTGCCAGGCTTCCAAAAAACTGCGAGTTTCCTGAAATCTCAGCAAACATTTTTTCACCCAGTCTTGATGATACTTCCATTTAATGATCAGTACACCAATCCCACTTGGCTCACCAAATTTCGTTCTTCTAGGTTAAAACGTTCCTTTGCAGTAACCGTTTTCATGTTTAGGTTTCACTCTGTTTTCTCCTATATGGATACATGTAGTTGGAACTCTAAATCAAACACGGTTTGTGCTAGCTCTTTGAAACTTGGCACACTAATGTAGTTCCAAGTTCTATCGCTATGGTTTGTGTGCTATTGAAGTAGCCCCAAGCAGAGACTAACGAGAATCCCTTTCATTGAAAGGGGTTGCCAAGCTTCCAAAAAACTACGATATTCCTGAAATCTCAGCTAACATTTTTTCACCCAATCTTGATGATACTTCCATTTAATGATCAGTACACCAATCCACCTTGGCTCACCAAATTTCGTTCTTCTAGGTTAAACCGTTCCTTTGCAGTAACCGTTTTCATGTTTAGGTTTCACTCTGTTTTCTCCTATATGGATACATGTAGTTGGAACTCTAAATCAAACACGGTTTGTGCTAGCTCTTTGAAACTTGGCACAATAATGTAGTTCCAAGTTCTATCGCTATGGTTTGTGTGCTATTGAAGTAGCCCCAAGCAGAGACTGACGAGAATCCCTTTCATAGAAAGGGGTTGCCAGGCTTCCAAAAAACTGCGAGTTTCCTGAAATCTCAGCAAACATTTTTTCACCCAGTCTTGATGATACTTCCATTTAATGATCAGTACACCAATCCCACTTGGCTCACCAAATTCCGTTCTTCTAGGTTAAAACGTTCCTTTGCAGTAACCGTTTTCATGTTTAGGTTTCACTCTGTTTTCTCCTATATAGATACATGTAGTTGGAACTCTAAATCAAACACGGTTTGTGCTAGCTCTTTGAAACATGGCACAATAATGTAGTTCCAAGTTCTATCGCTATGGTTTGTGTGGTATTGAAGTAGCCCCAAGCAGAGACTGACGAGAATCCCTTTCATTGAAAGGGGTTGCCAAGCTTCCAAAAAACAGCGTGTTTCCTGAAATCTCAGCAAACATTTTTTCACCCAATCTTGATGATACTTGCAGGTAGTGATAAGTACACGAATCCCACTTGGCTCACCAAATTTCGTTCTTCTAGGTTAAACCGTTCCTTTGCAGTAACCGTTTTCATGTTTAGGTTTCACTCTGTTTTCTCCTATATGGATACATGTAGTTGGAACTCTAAATCAAACACGGTTTGTGCTAGCTCTTTGAAACTTGGCACAATAATGTAGTTCCATGTTCTATCGCTATGGTTTGTGTACTATTGAAGTAGCCCCAAGCAGAGACTGACGAGAATGCCTTTCATTGAAAGGGGTTATCAAGCTTCCAAAAAACTACGAGTTTCCTGAAATCTCAGCTAACATTTTTTCACCCAACTTGATGATACTTCCATTTAATGATCAGTACACCAATCCCACTTGGCTCACCAAATTTCGTTCTTCTAGGTTAAACCGTTCCTTTGCAGTAACCGTTTTCATGTTTAGGTTTCACTCTGTTTTCTCCTATATGGATACATGTAGTTGGAACTCTAAATCAAACACGGTTTGTGCTAGCTCTTTGAAACTTGGCACAATAATGTAGTTCCAAGTTCTGTCGCTATGATTTGTGTGCTTTTGAAGTAGACCCAAGCAGAGACTGACGAGAATCCCGTTCATTGAAAGGGGTTATCAAGCTTCCAAAAAACTAGGAGTTTCCTGAAATCTCAGCAAACATTTTTTCACCCAATCTTGATGATACTTGCAGGTAGTGATCAGTACACCAATCCCACTTGGCTCACCAAATTTCGTTCTTCTAGGTTAAACCCTTCCTTTGCAGTAACCGTTTTCATGTTTAGGTTTCACTCTGTTTTCTCCCATATGGATACATGTAGTTGGAACTCTAAATCAAACACGGTTTGTGCTAGCTCTTTGAAACTTGGCACAAGAATGTAGTTCCAAGTTCTATCGCTATGGTTTGTGTGCTATTGAAGTAGCCCCAAGCAGAGACTGACGAGAATCCCTTTCATTGAAAGGGGTTGCCAAGCTTCCAAAATACTACGAGTTTCCTGAAATCTCAGCAAACATTTTTTCACCCAATCTTGATGATACTTCCATTTAATGATCAGTACACCAATCCCACTTGGCTCACCAAATTTCGTTCTTCTAGGTTAAACCGTTCCTTTGCAGTAACCGTTTTCATGTTTAGGTTTCACTCTGTTTTCTCCTATATGGATACATGTAGTTGGAACTCTAAATCAAACACGGTTTGTGCTAGCTCTTTGAAACTTCGCACAATAATGTAGTTCCAAGTTCTATCGCTATGGTTTTTGTGCTATTGAAGTAGCCCCAAGCAGAGACTGATGAGAATCCCTTTCATTGAAAGGGGTTGCCAAGCTTCCAAAAAACTACGAGTTTCCTGAAATCTCAGCAAACATTTTTTCACCCAATCTTGATGATACTTGCAGGTAGTGATCAGTACACGAATCTCACTTGGCTCACTAAATTTCGTTCTTCTGGGTTAAACCGTTCCTTTGCAGTAACCGTTTTCATGTTTAGGTTTCACTCTGTTTTCTCCTATATGGATACATGTAGTTGGAACTCTAAATCAAACACGGTTTGTGCTAGCTCTTTGAAACTTGGCACAAGAATGTAGTTCCATGTTCTATCGCTATGGTTTGTGTGCTATTGAAGTAGCCCCAAGCTGAGACTGACAAGAATCCCTTTCATTGAAAAGGGTTGCCAAGCTTCCAAAAAACTGCGAGTTTCCTGAAATCTCAGCAAACATTTTTTCACCCAATCTTGATGATACTTGCAGGTAGTGATCAGTACACGAATCCCACTTGGTTCACCAAATTTCGTTCTTCTAGGTTAAACCGTTCCTTTGCAGTAACCGTTTTCATGTTTAGGTTTCACTCTGTTTTCTCCTATATGGATACATGTAGTTGGAACTCTAAATCAAACACGGTTTGTGCTAGCTCTTTGAAACTTGGCACAATAATGTAGTTCCAAGTTCTATCGCTATGGTTTGTGTGCTATTGAAGTAGACCCAAGCAGAGACTGACGAGAATCCCTTTCATTGAAAGGGGTTGCCAAGCTTCCAAAAAACTACGATATTCCTGAAATCTCAGCTAACATTTTTTCACCCAATCTTGATGATACTTCCATTTAATGATCAGTACACCAATCCACCTTGGCTCACCAAATTTCGTTCTTCTAGGTTAAACCGTTCCTTTGCAGTAACCATTTTCATGTTTAGGTTTCACTCTGTTTTCTCCTATATGGATACATGTAGGTGGAACTCTAAATCAAACACGGTTTGTGCTAGCTCTTTGAAACTTGGCACAATAATGTAGTTCCAAGTTCTATCGCTATGGTTAGTGTGCTATTGAAGTAGCCCCAAGCAGAGACTGACGAGAATCCCTTTCATTGAAAGGGGTTCCCAAGCTTCCAAAAAACTATGAGTTTCCTGAAATCTCAGCAAACATTTTTTCACCCAATCTTGATGATACTTGCAGGTAGTGATCAGTACACGAATCTCACTTGGCTCACTAAATTTCGTTCTTCTAGGTTAAACCGTTCCTTTGCAGTAACCGTTTTCATGTTTAGGTTTCACTCTGTTTTCTCCTATATGGATACATGTAGTTGGAACTCTAAATCAAACACGGTTTGTGCTAGCTCTTTGAAACTTGGCACAAGAATGTAGTTCCATGTTCTATCGCTATGGTTTGTGTGCTATTGAAGTAGCCCCAAGCAGAGACTGACGAGAATCCCTTTCATTGAAAAGGGTTGCCAAGCTTCCAAAAAACTGCGAGTTTCCTGAAATCTCAGCTAACATTTTTTCACCCAATCTTGATGATACTTCCATTTAATGATCAGTACACCAATCCACCTTGGCTCACCAAATTTCGTTCTTCTAGGTTAAACCGTTCCTTTGCAGTAACCATTTTCATGTTTAGGTTTCACTCTGTTTTCTCCTATATGGATACATGTAGGTGGAACTCTAAATCAAACACGGTTTGTGCTAGCTCTTTGAAACTTGGGACAATAATGTAGTTCCAAGTTCTATCGCTATGGTTAGTGTGCTATTGAAGTAGGCCCAAGCAGAGACTGACGAGAATCCCTTTCATTGAAAGGGGTTGCCAAGCTTCCAAAAAACTACGAGTTTCCTGAAATCTCAGCAAACATTTTTTAACCCAATCTTGATGATACTTCTATTTAATAATCAGTACACCAATCCCACTTGGCTCACCAAATTTCGTTCTTCTAGGTTAAACCGTTCCTTTGCAGTAACCGTTTTCATGTTTAGGTTTCACTCTGTTTTCTCCTATATGGATACATGTAGTTGGAACTCTAAATCAAACACGGTTTGTGCTAGCTCTTTGAAACTTGGCACAATAATGTAGTTCCAAGTTCTATCACTATGGTTTGTGTGCTATTGAAGTAGCCCCAAGCAGAGACTGACGAGAATCCCTTTCATAGAAAGGGGTTGCCAGGCTTCCAAAAAACTGCGAGTTTCCTGAAATCTCAGCAAACATTTTTTCACCCAGTCTTGATGATACTTCCATTTAATGATCAGTACACCAATCCCAGTTGGCTCACCAAATTTCGTTCTTCTAGGTTAAAACGTTCCTTTGCAGTAACCGTTTTCATTTTTAGGTTTCACTCGGTTTTCTCCTATATAGATACATGTAGTTGGAACTCTAAATCAAACACGGTTTGTGCTAGCTCTTTGAAACTTGGCACAATAATGTAGTTTCAAGTTCTATCGCTATGGTTTGTGTGCTATTGAAGTAGCCCCAAGCAGAGACTGACGAGAATCCCTTTCATAGAAAGGGGTTGCCAGGCTTCCAAAAAACTGCGAGTATCCTGAAATCTCAGCAAACATTTTTTCACCCAGTCTTGATGATACTTCCATTTAATGATCAGTACACCAATCCCACTTGGCTCACCAAATTTCGTTCTTCTAGGTTAAACCGTTCCTTTGCAGTAACCGTTTTCATGTTTAGGTTTCACTCGGTTTTCTCCTATATAGATACATGTATTTGAAACTCTAAATCAAACACGGTTTGTGCTAGCTCTTTGAAACTTGGCACAATAATGTAGTTCCAAGTTCTATCGCTATGGTTTGTGTGCTATTGAAGTAGCCCCAAGCAGAGACTGACGAGAATCCCTTTCATAGAAAGGGGTTGCCAAGCTTCCAAAAAACTACAAGTTTCCTGAAATCTCAGCAAACATTTTTTCACCCAATCTTGATGATACTTCCATTTAATGATCAGTACACCAATCCCACTTGGCTCACCAAATTTCGTTCTTCTAGGTTAAACCGTTCCTTTGCAGTAACCATTTTCATGTTTAGGTTTCACTCTGTTTTCTCCTATATGGATACATGTAGTTGGAACTCTAAATCAAACACGGTTTGTGCTAGCTCTTTGAAACTTGGCACAATAATGTAGTTCCAAGTTCTATGGCTATGGTTTGTGTGCTATTGAAGTAGCCCCAAGCAGAGACTGATGAGAATCCCTTTCATTGAAAGGGGTTGCCAAGCTTCCAAGAAACTACGAGTTTCCTGAAATCTCAGCTAACATTTTTTCACCCAATCTTGATGATACTTGCAGGTAGTGATCAGTACACGAATCTCACTTGGCTCACTAAATTTCGTTCTTCTGGGTTAAACCGTTCCTTTGCAGTAACCGTTTTCATGTTTAGGTTTCACTCTGTTTTCTCCTATATGGATACATGTAGTTGGAACTCTAAATCAAACACGGTTTGTGCTAGCTCTTTGAAACTTGGCACAAGAATGTAGTTCCATGTTCTATCGCTATGGTTTGTGTGCTATTGAAGTAGCCCCAAGCTGAGACTGACAAGAATCCCTTTCATTGAAAAGGGTTGCCAAGCTTCCAAAAAAACTGCGAGTTTCCTGAAATCTCAGCAAACATTTTTTCACCCAATCTTGATGATACTTGCAGGTAGTGATCAGTACACGAATCCCACTTGGTTCACCAAATTTCGTTCTTCTAGGTTAAACCGTTCCTTTGCAGTAACCGTTTTCATGTTTAGGTTTCACTCTGTTTTCTCCTATATGGATACATGTAGTTGGAACTCTAAATCAAACACGGTTTGTGCTAGCTCTTTGAAACTTGGCACAATAATGTAGTTCCAAGTTCTATCGCTATGGTTTGTGTGCTATTGAAGTAGACCCAAGCAGAGACTGACGAGAATCCCTTTCATTGAAAGGGGTTGCCAAGCTTCCAAAAAACTACGATATTCCTGAAATCTCAGCTAACATTTTTTCACCCAATCTTGATGATACTTCCATTTAATGATCAGTACACCAATCCACCTTGGCTCACCAAATTTCGTTCTTCTAGGTTAAACCGTTCCTTTGCAGTAACCATTTTCATGTTTAGGTTTCACTCTGTTTTCTCCTATATGGATACATGTAGGTGGAACTCTAAATCAAACACGGTTTGTGCTAGCTCTTTGAAACTTGGCACAATAATGTAGTTCCAAGTTCTATCGCTATGGTTAGTGTGCTATTGAAGTAGCCCCAAGCAGAGACTGACGAGAATCCCTTTCATTGAAAGGGGTTCCCAAGCTTCCAAAAAACTATGAGTTTCCTGAAATCTCAGCAAACATTTTTTCACCCAATCTTGATGATACTTGCAGGTAGTGATCAGTACACGAATCTCACTTGGCTCACTAAATTTCGTTCTTCTAGGTTAAACCGTTCCTTTGCAGTAACCGTTTTCATGTTTAGGTTTCACTCTGTTTTCTCCTATATGGATACATGTAGTTGGAACTCTAAATCAAACACGGTTTGTGCTAGCTCTTTGAAACTTGGCACAAGAATGTAGTTCCATGTTCTATCGCTATGGTTTGTGTGCTATTGAAGTAGCCCCAAGCAGAGACTGACGAGAATCCCTTTCATTGAAAAGGGTTGCCAAGCTTCCAAAAAACTGCGAGTTTCCTGAAATCTCAGCTAACATTTTTTCACCCAATCTTGATGATACTTCCATTTAATGATCAGTACACCAATCCACCTTGGCTCACCAAATTTCGTTCTTCTAGGTTAAACCGTTCCTTTGCAGTAACCATTTTCATGTTTAGGTTTCACTCTGTTTTCTCCTATATGGATACATGTAGGTGGAACTCTAAATCAAACACGGTTTGTGCTAGCTCTTTGAAACTTGGGACAATAATGTAGTTCCAAGTTCTATCGCTATGGTTAGTGTGCTATTGAAGTAGGCCCAAGCAGAGACTGACGAGAATCCCTTTCATTGAAAGGGGTTGCCAAGCTTCCAAAAAACTACGAGTTTCCTGAAATCTCAGCAAACATTTTTTAACCCAATCTTGATGATACTTCTATTTAATAATCAGTACACCAATCCCACTTGGCTCACCAAATTTCGTTCTTCTAGGTTAAACCGTTCCTTTGCAGTAACCGTTTTCATGTTTAGGTTTCACTCTGTTTTCTCCTATATGGATACATGTAGTTGGAACTCTAAATCAAACACGGTTTGTGCTAGCTCTTTGAAACTTGGCACAATAATGTAGTTCCAAGTTCTATCACTATGGTTTGTGTGCTATTGAAGTAGCCCCAAGCAGAGACTGACGAGAATCCCTTTCATAGAAAGGGGTTGCCAGGCTTCCAAAAAACTGCGAGTTTCCTGAAATCTCAGCAAACATTTTTTCACCCAGTCTTGATGATACTTCCATTTAATGATCAGTACACCAATCCCAGTTGGCTCACCAAATTTCGTTCTTCTAGGTTAAAACGTTCCTTTGCAGTAACCGTTTTCATTTTTAGGTTTCACTCGGTTTTCTCCTATATAGATACATGTAGTTGGAACTCTAAATCAAACACGGTTTGTGCTAGCTCTTTGAAACTTGGCACAATAATGTAGTTTCAAGTTCTATCGCTATGGTTTGTGTGCTATTGAAGTAGCCCCAAGCAGAGACTGACGAGAATCCCTTTCATAGAAAGGGGTTGCCAGGCTTCCAAAAAACTGCGAGTATCCTGAAATCTCAGCAAACATTTTTTCACCCAGTCTTGATGATACTTCCATTTAATGATCAGTACACCAATCCCACTTGGCTCACCAAATTTCGTTCTTCTAGGTTAAACCGTTCCTTTGCAGTAACCGTTTTCATGTTTAGGTTTCACTCGGTTTTCTCCTATATAGATACATGTATTTGAAAACTCTAAATCAAACACGGTTTGTGCTAGCTCTTTGAAACTTGGCACAATAATGTAGTTCCAAGTTCTATCGCTATGGTTTGTGTGCTATTGAAGTAGCCCCAAGCAGAGACTGACGAGAATCCCTTTCATAGAAAGGGGTTGCCAAGCTTCCAAAAAACTACAAGTTTCCTGAAATCTCAGCAAACATTTTTTCACCCAATCTTGATGATACTTCCATTTAATGATCAGTACACCAATCCCACTTGGCTCACCAAATTTCGTTCTTCTAGGTTAAACCGTTCCTTTGCAGTAACCATTTTCATGTTTAGGTTTCACTCTGTTTTCTCCTATATGGATACATGTAGTTGGAACTCTAAATCAAACACGGTTTGTGCTAGCTCTTTGAAACTTGGCACAATAATGTAGTTCCAAGTTCTATGGCTATGGTTTGTGTGCTATTGAAGTAGCCCCAAGCAGAGACTGATGAGAATCCCTTTCATTGAAAGGGGTTGCCAAGCTTCCAAAAAACTACGAGTTTCCTGAAATCTCAGCTAACATTTTTTCACCCAATCTTGATGATACTTGCAGGTAGTGATCAGTACACGAATCTCACTTGGCTCACTAAATTTCGTTCTTCTAGGTTAAACCGTTCCTTTGCAGTAACCGTTTTCATGTTTAGGTTTCACTCTGTTTTCTCCTATATGGATACATGTAGTTGGAACTCTAAATCAAACACGGTTTGTGCTAGCTGTTTGAAACTTGGCACAATAATGTAGTTCCAAGTTCTATGGCTATGGTTTGTGTGCTATTGAAGTAGCCCCAAGCAGAGACTGACGAGAATGCCTTTCATTGAAAGGGGTTATCAAGCTTCCAAAAAACTACGAGTTTCCTGAAATCTCAGCTAACATTTTTTCACCCAATCTTGATGATACTTCCATTTAATGATCAGTACACCAATCCCACTTGGCTCACCAAATATCGTTCTTCTAGGTTAAACCATTCCTTTGCAGTAACCGTTTTCATGTTTAGGTTTCACTCTGTTTTCTCCTATATGGATACATGTAGTTGGAACTCTAAATCAAACACGGTTTGTGCTAGCTCTTTGAAACTTGGCACAATAATGTCGTTCCAAGTTCTGTCGCTATGATTTGTGTGCTTTTGAAGTAGCCCCAAGCAGAGACTGACGAGAATCCCTTTCATTGAAAGGGGTTATGAAGCTTCCAAAAAACTAGGAGTTTCCTGAAATCTCAGCAAACATTTTTTCACCCAATCTTGATGATACTTGCAGGTAGTGATCAGTACACGAATCCCACTTGGCTCACCAAATTTCGTTCTTCTAGGTTAAACCGTTCCTTTGCAGTAACCGTTTTCATGTTTAGGTTTCACTCTGTTTTCTCCTATATGGATACATGTAGTTGGAACTCTAAATCAAACACGGTTTGTGCTAGCTCTTTGAAACTTGGCACAATAATGTAGTTCCAAGTTCTATCGCTATGGTTTGTGTGCTATTGAAGTAGACCCAAGCAGAGACTGACGAGAATCCCTTTCATTGAAAGGGGTTGCCAAGCTTCCAAAAAACTACGATATTCCTGAAATCTCAGCTAACATTTTTTCACCCAATCTTGATGATACTTCCATTTAATGATCAGTACACCAATCCACCTTGGCTCACCAAATTTCGTTCTTCTAGGTTAAACCGTTCCTTTGCAGTAACCATTTTCATGTTTAGGTTTCACTCTGTTTTCTCCTATATGGATACATGTAGGTGGAACTCTAAATCAAACACGGTTTGTGCTAGCTCTTTGAAACTTGGCACAATAATGTAGTTCCAAGTTCTATCGCTATGGTTAGTGTGCTATTGAAGTAGCCCCAAGCAGAGACTGATGAGAATCCCTTTCATTGAAAGGGGTTGCCAAGCTTCCAAAAACTACGAGTTTCCTGAAATCTCAGCAAACATTTTTTCACCCAATCTTGATGATACTTGCAGGTAGTGATCAGTACACGAATCTCACTTGGCTCACTAAATTTCGTTCTTCTAGTTTAAACCGTTCCTTTGCAGTAACCGTTTTCATGTTTAGGTTTCACTCTGTTTTCTCCCATATGGATACATGTAGTTGGAACTCTAAATCAAACACGGTTTGTGCTAGCTCTTTGAAACTTGGCACAAGAATGTAGTTCCATGTTCTATCGCTATGGTTTGTGTGCTATTGAAGTAGCCCCAAGCAGAGACTGACGAGAATCCCTTTCATTGAAAAGGGTTGCCAAGCTTCCAAAAAACTGCGAGTTTCCTGAAATCTCAGCAAACATTTTTTCACCCAATCTTGATGATACTTGCAGGTAGTGATCAGTACACGAATCCCACTTGGTTCACCGAATTTCGTTCTTCTAGGTTAAACCGTTCCTTTGCAGTAACCGTTTTCATGTTTAGGTTTCACTCTCTTTTCTCGTATATGGATACATGTAGTTGGAACTCTAAATCAAACACGGTTTGTGCTAGCTCTTTGAAACTTGGCACAATAATGTAGTTCCAAGTTCTATCGCTATGGTTTGTGTGCTATTGAAGTAGACCCAAGCAGAGACTGACGAGAATCCCTTTCATTGAAAGGGGTTGCCAAGCTTCCAAAAAACTACGATATTCCTGAAATCTCAGCTAACATTTTTTCACCCAATCTTGATGATACTTCCATTTAATGATCAGTACACCAATCCACCTTGGCTCACCAAATTTCGTTCTTCTAGGTTAAACCGTTCCTTTGCAGTAACCATTTTCATGTTTAGGTTTCACTCTGTTTTCTCCTATATGGATACATGTAGGTGGAACTCTAAATCAAACACGGTTTGTGCTAGCTCTTTGAAACTTGGCACAATAATGTAGTTCCAAGTTCTATCGCTATGGTTAGTGTACTATTGAAGTAGCCCCAAGCAGAGACTGACGAGAATCCCTTTCATTGAAAGGGGTTGCCAAGCTTCCAAAAAACTACGAGTTTCCTGAAATCTCAGCAAACATTTTTTAACCCAATCTTGATGATACTTCTATTTAATAATCAGTACACCAATCCCACTTGGCTCACCAAATTTCGTTCTTCTAGGTTAAACCGTTCCTTTGCAGTAACCGTTTTCATGTTTAGGTTTCACTCTGTTTTCTCCTATATGGATACATGTAGTTGGAACTCTAAATCAAACACGGTTTGTGCTAGCTCTTTGAAACTTGGCAAAATAATGTAGTTCCAAGTTCTATCACTATGGTTTGTGTGCTATTGAAGTAGCCCAAGCAGAGACTGACGAGAATCCCTTTCATAGAAAGGGGTTGCCAGGCTTCCAAAAAACTGCGAGTTTCCTGAAATCTCAGCAAACATTTTTTCACCCAGTCTTGATGATACTTCCATTTAATGATCAGTACACCAATCCCAGTTGGCTCACCAAATTTCGTTCTTCTAGGTTAAAACGTTCCTTTGCAGTAACCGTTTTCATGTTTAGGTTTCACTCGGTTTTCTCCTATATAGATACATGTAGTTGGAACTCTAAATCAAACACGGTTTGTGCTAGCTCTTTGATACTTGGCACAATAATGTAGTTTCAAGTTCTATCGCTATGGTTTGTGTGCTATTGAAGTAGCCCCAAGCAGAGACTGACGAGAATCCCTTCATAGAAAGGGGTTGCCAGGCTTCCAAAAAACTGCGAGTATCCTGAAATCTCATCAAACATTTTTTCACCCAGTCTTGATGATACTTCCATTTAATGATCAGTACACCAATCCCACTTGGCTCCCCAAATTTCGTTCTTCTAGGTTAAACCGTTCCTTTGCAGTAACCGTTTTCATGTTTAGGTTTCACTCGGTTTTCTCCTATATAGATACATGTATTTGGAACTCTAAATCAAACACGGTTTGTGCTAGCTCTTTGAAACTTGGCACAATAATGTAGTTCCAAGTTCTATCGCTATGGTTTGTGTGCTATTGAAGTAGCCCCAAGCAGAGACTGACGAGAATCCCTTTCATAGAAAGGGGTTGCCAAGCTTCCTAAAAACTACAAGTTTCCTGAAATCTCAGCAAACATTTTTTCACCCAATCTTGATGATACTTCCATTTAATGATCAGTACACCAATCCCACTTGGCTCACCAAATTTCGTTCTTCTAGGTTAAACCGTTCCTTTGCAGTAACCATTTTCATGTTTAGGTTTCACTCTGTTTTCTCCTATATGGATACATGTAGTTGGAACTCTAAATCAAACACGGTTTGTGCTAGCTCTTTGAAACTTGGCACAATAATGTAGTTCCAAGTTCTATGGCTATGGTTTGTGTGCTATTGAAGTAGCCCCAAGCAGAGACTGATGAGAATCCCTTTCATTGAAAGGGGTTGCCAAGCTTCCAAAAAACTACGAGTTTCCTGAAATCTCAGCTAACATTTTTTCACCCAATCTTGATGATACTTGCAGGTAGTGATCAGTACACCAATCCCACTTGGCTCACCAAATATCGTTCTTCTAGGTTAAACCGTTCCTTTGCAGTAACCGTTTTCATGTTTAGGTTTCACTCTGTTTTCTCCTATATGGATACATGTAGTTGGAACTCTAAATCAAACACGGTTTGTGCTAGCTCTTTGAAACTTGGCACAATAATGTAGTTCCAAGTTCTATCGCTATGGTTTGTGTGCTATTGAAGTAGACCCAAGCAGAGACTGACGAGAATCCCTTTCATTGAAAGGGGTTGCCAAGCTTCCAAAAAACTACGATATTCCTGAAATCTCAGCTAACATTTTTTCACCCAATCTTGATGATACTTCCATTTAATGATCAGTACACCAATCCACCTTGGCTCACCAAATTTCGTTCTTCTAGGTTAAACCGTTCCTTTGCAGTAACCATTTTCATGTTTAGGTTTCACTCTGTTTTCTCCTATATGGATACATGTAGGTGGAACTCTAAATCAAACACGGTTTGTGCTAGCTCTTTGAAACTTGGCACAATAATGTAGTTCCAAGTTCTATCGCTATGGTTAGTGTGCTATTGAAGTAGCCCCAAGCAGAGACTGATGAGAATCCCTTTCATTGAAAGGGGTTGCCAAGCTTCCAAAAAACTACGAGTTTCCTGAAATCTCAGCAAACATTTTTTCACCCAATCTTGATGATACTTGCAGGTAGTGATCAGTACACGAATCTCACTTGGCTCACTAAATTTCGTTCTTCTAGTTTAAACCGTTCCTTTGCAGTAACCGTTTTCATGTTTAGGTTTCACTCTGTTTTCTCCCATATGGATACATGTAGTTGGAACTCTAAATCAAACACGGTTTGTGCTAGCTCTTTGAAACTTGGCACAAGAATGTAGTTCCATGTTCTATCGCTATGGTTTGTGTGCTATTGAAGTAGCCCCAAGCAGAGACTGACGAGAATCCCTTTCATTGAAAAGGGTTGCCAAGCTTCCAAAAAACTGCGAGTTTCCTGAAATCTCAGCAAACATTTTTTCACCCAATCTTGATGATACTTGCAGGTAGTGATCAGTACACGAATCCCACTTGGTTCACCGAATTTCGTTCTTCTAGGTTAAACCGTTCCTTTGCAGTAACCGTTTTCATGTTTAGGTTTCACTCTCTTTTCTCGTATATGGATACATGTAGTTGGAACTCTAAATCAAACACGGTTTGTGCTAGCTCTTTGAAACTTGGCACAATAATGTAGTTCCAAGTTCTATCGCTATGGTTTGTGTGCTATTGAAGTAGACCCAAGCAGAGACTGACGAGAATCCCTTTCATTGAAAGGGGTTGCCAAGCTTCCAAAAAACTACGATATTCCTGAAATCTCAGCTAACATTTTTTCACCCAATCTTGATGATACTTCCATTTAATGATCAGTACACCAATCCACCTTGGCTCACCAAATTTCGTTCTTCTAGGTTAAACCGTTCCTTTGCAGTAACCATTTTCATGTTTAGGTTTCACTCTGTTTTCTCCTATA